>NW_017718590.1:0-20631 GCF_001865875.1 Lupinus angustifolius
AAAATATGTTCACTCATTATTTGTGCATTGACATATTGATATGATTCATTCTATTAGGCAATTCCTTGTGGTTCGACATAACCCTATACTATGCTACAATTGAATCTTGAAAGAGGTGTAAATTGTAAAATAGTAAAGTGTTATCAATAAATTTATTTGTTGAAAACACTTTTTAATATACAAAAGTGATGAAACTAACTTACTAACTTTTATTTACTGTCATTTACTTTCCGCCATTTATTTATTCTTTAATACCAACATTCCTTAAGGAAGAAGTTTGGTTTGTTATTAAAATGAACCCGAAAGGGAGTAAATAAATAACGGTCACTTAAATTTATTATTCTTTATTTATTTATTTGTATCTAACAACTAACTATTCATCACTTTTGTAAATTAGAATACCATAAACCGATGTTGGAATTTATTCCATAAAACCGAGATGATATTCAAATGTACTTAATAATTATTTAATAAGGGATTGCTTCGATACCATTATACCGGCATTATATTTTATTCTAACAAAGTCGAGATGGGGCAAAGAAGGAATAACTCATTCACATGATTATTAAGAAGTAAGTTGTAACTGGAATATTCTTGAAACCATTATACCGGCGTTGGAATTTATTTCAATAAAGCCGAGATGACAAACAAAGAATAAAATCGAGTTCACTTACTTAATCAAATAAAAAGAACACCGAGAAAATGAGAGAGTAATAACCCTCTCAACAGATCGACACCTTGCTAAGGGACGATATGTTGGGAGGGGAAACAACCTCTCTCGAATCCATATTTCAACAAATTGGCGCCGTTTCCGGGGACAATTTGTTGAGGGGGAAAATCTCAAATAGAATCTTTCAACAGACATCGTCCTGAAATGGACAGTTCTTCAACCGATCGATTATAAATCCTTGCGAGGAATAATTTATTTTTGGTACGTTTAAATCGGCTTGTTATGAGACATGTACTCTTGGTTATTTCCGAATAGTATATTGTGAGGATATTGGTGTAAGGATGGATGAAATAAGCATATCATGCATACATTGGGAGTGTGAATATTGATCCTCATGATTTGAGTTATAACATCATTTCATCATTGTGCATGTATGTCTGGAAGTGATATTTCGTGTAATTCCACGTCGTCGATGAATTATATTCATTAAATGTTTTACTCTCTCTTCTTTTCTTTTTCTTTTCTTTCTTCTTGTCTTCCGTTCGTGTTCTCTTTCAGATGAGTCGTACGGCAATGATTCAAAGCTACCGATTCTCGATGTCCTAGGAGGGGACATGGAGTAGTGATGGACATGGATACACTTACACAGGCCCTTGTGCCTAAGAGCTGGAGATGGTTTGTGATGGCTCTACAATGCGCTTCCCTACACAGGATGCAGACTTGGAGGCTTCTTTCATCTTACATGCCCGAAGATTTGTACCTACGACATCATCCACTCAGTCTGTGATTTCTCACGGACCCACTGATGTTAGACCTTCTTCTAGGAAACGGAGTAGAGACGATGTGCCTGATTCCCCATTGGGGAAGAAAGATGCTATATGGACTCTGCCCGATCTTCAGGCAGATGCGAGATGAGAAGAAAGTCACAGGGTTCGTCCAACAACGGGAAGAAGAGTTGGAAGCCGAAGAGGAAGATTGTGTGGAGTTGGTATGTATAGAGGACTCCATTGAAGTGGTTGACCTCTATTTTGATTCTGAGACATAGGACGATCCAAGCGAGTGTCCTAGTATACCCGCTAACCCCGAAGCTAGTCACTAGTGGTCATTTCCATTTCTAGTTGCCCTTGAGGCAGGTATATGTGTAGGGTATTCTAGTTGTTTTGAATAAACCAGACTATTGTATATATTTTCAGTTTGGAACAGGATGTATTCCGCCTTGCTTTTGTATAAACTTTTTCTGTTGTTTTTAATAAATAATTATTCCATAATGTATATTAAGTGGCTTATAGTTACCATTAGGTGACGACCGTCGTCTTTTCCGCAATTTAGGTTACTTAACGTGTTGTCTCGAAAAGGAATTAAATCTAAAATGAAGGAGTTTTACATTACAAAATTTTTTTTACCCATTTTTGGGCAATATTATTGGAGAAATTTTTGAGGCGTTACATATAGCATGTCAATGCTCCATATTAGGTCTACCGGTGAACATGCATAATAATCCCATAATGTAGGCAATGTCGGGTCTAGTGCAATCAATGGGATGTCAAAGGCTGCCAATGATGCTGGTATACTCAGCTTGCCTTACACCTTCACTAGTGTTCTTAAAAAGTTACACTTGAATCATATGGTGTGCTAGCATGTTTACAATCAAAGTATTTATATTTCTTTAAGATCTTTTTCACATAGTGAGATTGATCCATAGAAATTCATTCTTTTGACCTAGTAATTTTTATACCAAGGATTACACTTGTCTCTCCAAGGTCTTTCATATCAAAATTGTTACACAACAATGATTTTACGTTATTCACAACATGAATGTTGGAACCAAATATGAGTAGGTTGTCTACATAGAAAATATGATAGTGCAAATGTCATTTTCTGATTTATAATAAATGCATTTGTCACTTTCATTCACCTTAAACTCATTTGAGATCATTAAGTCGTTAAACTTTTCATGTCACTGCTTAGGTGTTTGCTTAAGACCATACAACAACTTATCTAACTTGCAAACCTAATTTTCATGCCCATATATTACAAACCTTCAGGTTGTTCCATATAGATTTCTTCTTCCAAATCACCATTTAAGAAAGTAGTATTAACATCCATTTGATGTACTAATAAATTATGTATCACAACGAGTGAAATTAGTACTCTAATGGATGTTTTTCTAGTAAGAGGTAAAAAGATGTCAAAGAAACCTACATTCTCCCTTCGCCTGAAACCCTTAGCTACGAGGCGAGCCTTATATTTATCCACTATGCCATCAGATTTCAGTTTCTTTTTCAATATCCACTTACAACCAATAGGCTTGCAACCAGGACGCAAGTCAGCTAAATGCAGGTCTTGTTAGACTCTAGAGAAACCATTTCATCATTTATGACCTCTTGCCACAAATCAGCATCCAAAGAAGTCAAAGATTCTTGGAGAGTTTATAGATCATCTTCCGATGTATAGACCATATAATTAGGTCCGTACTCTCTAGTAGTCATTGTTCTCTTACTTCTTCTAGGTTCTATTTCTAACTCATCGTTATTATCATTATTGCTAATCACAAGTATGTTACTAGTTGTTGTACCCCCACTATTCCTTAATTTAAAAGGGAATTTCATTTCATTGAAGTCTGCATCGTTAGACTCAATGATCACTTTCGTGTTAAGCTCATAAAACATGTACGCCTTGTTGTTTATAGCATACGGAATGAATACACTTTCATAGGCTCTACTTGCGAGTTTAAGGTCTGGTATCCGGACATAGGCCAAACAACCTCAAGTTCTCAAATAAGACAAGTTTGGTTGTCTATTCTTAATAATTTCATATGGGAAATTTTGATTTTAGCATTGGGGACTATATTTAGCACATAATATACGGTTAAAAAAATTTCACCCCACCAAGAGGGTGTTGCACTAGACTATATTTAGCACATAATAGTTACAACTAATTCAGTTAAAGTTCTATTCTTTCTTTCAGTTTTACCATTCATTTAAGGTGAATATGGTGCAGTTGTTTCATGAATAATGTCATTTAATTTATAAAAATCATTAAACATGTTCGGATGAATATATAATATTGGTTTATTCACCAAAGTATTAGTAACTAAAAGAAGGCAGCAAAACAAATATAATATATCCTAATAGGAGTTTGTCAAATTACCTTCTTACATATAGATAATTAAATTTGATTTACCAAATTTTAATATAATTCCATTCCAAAAAAATGTGATGATCAGTTCATTGTTGCATGCTTAGCCTAAAAACATCTAACAAATACTTTGGACATAGACAAAATCTAGTTGGTAAATCAACAACTTAGTAGAATCTTTCATCCTATCAATTAATTTAACAAATTTAGAAACATAAATAATGCCTTTAACAATGTAGGAGTGTAACATGAAGAACTCAAAAACAACTCTTGATAATAGCAGTAGTTTATCAAAATAAATTAATTGAAGGAATTCAACTTTTCCCAGATGCGACAAAGTTCATTCTTTCTCTCTTATGAACACTACATAGAAAATCTTATTTATTGTAAACAATAAAAAAGTGGCAGATTGAAACTTTTGAAACAAATCAAAATTAAGATATCATCAAAATAATCATTGAGAAGCAAAATATCTCAACTTGGTCCCTAACAACCTCAAATAAACATTAACATGAACTAATGAATCACTAAAATCTCTATTGGAAAAATAATATCATTACTTTAACCCACATTTGAGTTTTTCAAGAATTAAGAGTGGATCTGAGTATATAGTCTAAACATATTAAAAATGCACCAACGGGTAGCTAAAAATTGCATTAACAAGGCATTTGGGACCACTAGCCCTCTTCTTCGTGGTTTGGTAAAGGAGTTTCCCACCTGGGGTTTTCACAACCCTGTGCTGGTTGGATTTTGTGGCGTAACTATGACACTTGGGGTAGGTGAGACGTTGCACCATCTTCAAATATCAATCTCTCTCTCTCTCTCTCTCTCTCTCTCTCTTTCAGCCTCATCTAATACCACTAGGATGTCGGTTTTCAGAACATGAGCAACCTTTCTCTTAGTGAGGAAAATTTTCATCTTATGTTGTCAACGTTTGAAATTTGTCCCGTCAAACCGAAATGGTTTGTTCAGGTCATAGTTGTCTGGTCTAGTAATATTATCTACGAATGTCATTGCAATAGAAATGTCTTAAAATTGTTGTTACTGTAACTTTCAATAATTATAAATGACACTAAATAATACTTACTGACTGATTCATGACTAGGTCGCCCTCTTTAAGACGTTCTGTGGCACTGCGCAAAATGTGCAAACAGACTATCAATCACGTCGTCCCTAGGATAAAACAGTCTAGTTCTCTATTATACGATTTCTTAATGCACTAGAAGAATCACTTTCGAATACACTCACAATATGACTACTAGTGCTAATTCTCGAATTCCCACAATATGGCTACTCGTGCCAATTCTTTTTCCATAATATTGACTCCTAGTGCTAGTTCTCAAAATTCTCACTTTAGCTGTCTGTGTCAATTCTCAAGTGTCACGGAAAGAAAGAGGAAGAAGGTTGCCAAAAATTCGTCGGCGAAATATAAGGGGGAGATAGAGAAGTTGAGATGTAAACATCTTCAACTTAGTGCAAAAAATAATGAGCGAATGAGACTTCTCTTTATAGCCTGAGGCCTCCAGCGGCTCTCTAATGACTCTTTCCTTGTTCCATGTGTGTGTTGACTTGGTCAACACACGGTCGAATCCCAAAAGTCCCCAAAAAATTAAATAAATTAATAAATAAATAAGTAAATATTTTATTAAAAAGAACGTTGAGCCATAACTTAATGCTTATAAAGCCTTTCAATTTCCCTCCTCCAAGCAAAGTGGAACTAGTGAGTTTTTTCATTTTACTTCAAAAATATATTTAAATTGAAAATTTAATAATTAAGTATTTCCTAACTAATCACAAGTAGTGATACATAAAGTGACACACTTTTTGGAATAAACATCTCGTTTCTTGGTTGTAAGTGGTTTTTGGTACATGAACGTTTTAACCTTTTATGATAGTTTACTTTGGAATGTCATATTTTATATTTGGAATGAAATTTAAAAAAAAAATATTAACATGAAAGTAACATTTACAACCACTAAAAATGTGAAGAATAGGAAAATATTAGATTTCTCATATTTTTAGATGAGATAATTCGATTTTCATGAGAATGATGATTTTTGATGTAAAATGACTTATACATCATTTTCCTTCTACTCTCTTTTTAAACAATGTTATTTAAATTTTTAAACAATTTTATTTAAATTTTTAAACAATAAATCACATTCCTAAGAATATTTAATATTGACCAAAGATCGACTAAATATAGGAATGTCAATCGGCTTACATGAAAATACTAGATTTTTGTCATTCCCATAATAACCCCATCTTCTAAATTTTAAAATACAAGAAAAATACAATCATAAAGATTCAATTTCCCTTGTTTCATCTTGAGGCAAGGACAACTTACGTAAATGGTAAACGTGCCAATGGTAAAAATTCCAAATTTCTCTTGTTTTAGATATTGCTCTTCATAAAAAAACTGAAGATAAAAGATGAGAGAAGAAGAAAAAGAGAGGAAATAAAAGCAGAAAATGATTTCTCTATCAATCATATATAACACTGATATCCTTTAATATTAAATTTGAGAATAAATAATATTAATCAAATATTATTATATAAATATAGATCCATGTATAATATTTCATCAAACCTCTCATTCTACTATAAAATTTATATTTTCAGTTGATTATTTTCATAAATTACATTTATATTCAATTGTGTATAGTTTATACCATTTAGTATTTCCCTATGTTATGTACAACGACCATGTGGAACACTAACATATTATTTAGTGTGTGAATTTTGGTGTATTTTGATTACTCGATTAGTTGCATCTTTTTGTATTTTAGTTTCTGTTTAGCCTTTATAGTTAGTTAGGTTTGTTATTTTCTATTTTTCAGTTTTTCCTCTTTTAGTTAATTTTCCTTGTTAGGTATAAATACTTTGTTTCGGTTCTCCTTTGGCAATAAGATGAATATACAATTTCTCTTTTAAACATCGCCTTCTCTTTCTCTCTACATCTTCCTCATTTCCTCTTTGACTAACAAAGAGTTTGAGATGGTATCAGAGCTTACCTAAGCTCTCATTCGTCCTCATCTCTTTTCCCTATTTTGACCTGAGAAAGATCTCTTTTTCATCTTCTCATATTAATCATATCATCATTCTTCTTCTTCTTGATTCCTGAATCCTCTTCCATGGCGAATTAAAGTTACAACAATTTCAATTCAAACCCCTAAAATCCATATTTCTTACATTCAAGCGAGAATGCGGCTTTGGTTCTTTTTTCACCTCCTTTAAATGGGAAGAACTACTACTCTTGGAGCATAGCCATGAAGTTGGCTCTCCAATCAAAGGACAAGCTGAAATTCATAGATCACAATATCACTCAACCCTCTGTGACTCATCCCCTTCATCTTCAATGGACCAGATGCAATATTATGGTCCTTTCTTGGCTTCAGCATTCAGTAGAAGACACCATTGTGAAATTCATCCTCTAGATGGATGATGCATCAAAAGTATGGAAGGATGTTCATGACAGGTTCTCTCAGGGAGATGTTTTTCAAATTGCTGGTCTTCAAGAAAAGATCTATAGGTTAAGCCAAGGTAATCTTTCCATTTTAGAATATTTCACCCAACTCAAAACTCTCTGGGATGAAATAATAGAGAACTATAGGGGAATAGAAGTTTGTAGTTGTGGTAAGCCATGTTCTTGTGAAAGTATTGAGTTAGTAAAAAATCACAAGAGACCAAGATTATGTAATCAGGTTCTTGAAGGGCTTGAGTGATCAGTATTCATAAGTCCGTTCTCAGATCATTTTAATTGATCCACTAACACCAATTACCAAGGCCTTTTCCATGTTGATGCAGCAAGAGAGACAACTCAACTCTGCAATACCAATTCTTGAGAATGATCTCAAAGCCTTATCCTTCCAATCCCAAGGAAACACACATAATGGACATCCTAGGAACAACAACTACTTTAATGGAAATAGGGGTAGAGGGAACCAATCTTATAGAGGAAGAGGTAGAGTATCTAATAATGGAAGGGGATCCTCCAACAGATTCTGCACATACTGTGAAAGAAACAATCATACAAATGATACTTGCTTCTTAAAGCATGGGTATCCCCCTGGATACCAAGGCAAGTCCAACATTATAATCAATAATGCAGATACAATGGACACTTGTGCCACCTGGGATGGAAAATGCAGTGCCTTCACAACATGACATGAGGAAGGACAAGATTTCACTAATGAGCAAATTAAGGAAATCCTAGGTCTGCTTGAGAAATCTAAGGAAGGAACCAACTCCATTACTGTTAATCATGCCACGTGTTCCTTGCATGCTGAGAATACTACCATTCCTTCATCAAAAACAGGTAAATTAGGTAAACATTGGATCATTGATACTGGTGCTACTGACCATATCCCATTTGATCCAAATAATTTCTGTGAGTTTAAAGTTATGCCTCCTATTTTAATTACTCTCCCTAATCGTGAGAAAATCAACACTTCTTTCACTGGGACTGTCCAGTTATCCTAGCATTTAACACTACATAATGTTCTCTATGTTCCTGGCTTTCACATTAATCTAATTTCTTCCAACAAATTAATTCAATCCTTAAATTGTCACTTGATTTTTTTTCTCACAAGACTTGTTCAATTTTGCATAATGTTACCAAGAAGATGATTGGTTCAGCTGATTTGCATGAAGGCCTTTTTGTGCTTAACACCTCTCAATCATCACATTTTGTACATCAAGCCACTGCTAATAGTAATGGAGCTACCAATCTGTGGCATCTCGGATTTGGTCATGCTTCTAACCCTGTAATAGATAGTCTTTCAAAATAGTACACTTCTATATGCTTTAGTAAGAATAAAAATTCTTCATGTGATGTGTGTCATTAATCTAAACAGAAGAGATTACCCTTCTGCAGTAGCAATACAACATCTACTAAATGCTTTGATATTTTACATATAAATATTTTGGGTCCATATTCTATCACTTCAATTTTTTGACACAATTTTTTCTTAACTCTAGTAGATGATTTTACTCGTTTCACTTGGGTAATCTTAAGGAAATCCAAAAGTGAAACAAGACAGTACATCAAAAATTTTATAGCCTTTATAGAAACTCAATTTGACATCAAATTAAAACATAATAGAAGTGATAATGATGTTGAGTTCTTGATGCATGATTATTTTTCTTGTTGCATCTTTTTGTATTTCAGTTTGTGTTTAGCCTTTATAGTTAGTTAGGTTTGTTATTTCTGTTTTTGAGATTTTCCTCTTTTAGTTAGTTTCCTTTCTTAGGTATAAATATTTTGTTTTGGTTCTCCTTTGCAGTAAGATGAATATACAATTTCTCTTTTATACATTGCCTTCTCTTTCTCTCTACGTCTTCTTCATTTCCTCTTTGACTAACAAAGAGTTTGAGTGTGTAGTTGCTCTTTCATTAACTTTTTGTCCTCTTAATAAGCATATAATAACTTTTATTTATTTAGAATTTGTTTCAGCTTCAAAATTTCACATATCATGATTTGTATTTGTAAATAATGATACATATTGAAATATGTGGTTTCATGAATATATATATATATATATATTATGTTATGTATATAATATATGTCCAGTATTTTTACAGCTCTTTAAAGCAGCATTCCATAACTATTTTTTTGTTATTCAATAATTAATATTAATATAAATAATGTATATAAGGCATTACTCTTATATAGTGGTGTTGAAAAGCTGATATGTTAAACTTTATTTGTATGACCATGTTTTTAGGAAGAATTATTACTCAATTATCTTAACTATTGATAAGGCTATGATCCAATTATGTTATTGATGAGGGGCCCTATAATCCAATTACAATTATAGTTAAGGGATCTATGATTAAATTATTATTTTTTTTTTGTTTTTTTAGAGATCTTAGGATCCATTGATTAGTCTGGGTATAATCAAACAAATTCGCATGAAAATGAGGTTATTTTAAAAACGATATAACACAATCCTACAAACTTAGGACACGAGGTGAGGGGGGTATGCACCTCCAGTACACCTGATGTGTGTAAATTGATTTTATTGTCATGATGAATTGTATCTATGTTAAGGGTTAATTATATTATATTTTAAAATAATGAAATATATTATGAGTTAATGTGCATTGAAGATATTTGTTTATACTATTCTTTAAGAATATTTTTTCATACTCATCACAGCTTGAAATGTCATAGATTTAAAGTTTTTAAAATAGTGTTCGCAAGACTTTTGATCTAAATATATTGTAGTTTTCTCACATTTTTAAGTGACGTGTCTTTGGAGTATGAGTTTGAACGATGTTGAAGACTTATTGTCGTGCGTTCATACACTTGACTTTTTTATAAATTATTTTATTGTATAAATTATTTTAGAGAATTTGTATTACATTTCAGGTAATTTATAACTATTCTATATCATTTTAGTTTAGTGTTAAATGTTATTATAAAACGTTTGATACAGAGATTGTTAATGACCGTGTAATTTTTAAGTTTGCACATATTGTATCATCTTTTGTTATGAAAATTTGTTTTTTATACTCTATTTTAAGAGAATTCGATTCCTTTAAATTGTTGTAAGAGTAAGTGATGTCTAAATTATCATATACTATAACTTCATATTAACTTGATGTATATATAAGCTTAAAGCATTGTTTAGTTGACTTGATATGATATGTGTGACAATTTCTTTAAAGTTTGTGTCACGATCATTTTTTGTAAACTTTTATGATAAACAAATTTATTACATTTGAAATTTTTGTTTTAATAATGATTTTATATAGTTAATAATTTTGATTTTTATGCTTTGCTTGTGATTATTAATGATTCTGATAACGTTCTTTTTAATTATTAGTTATATTTAATTGAATTGAATTGATTAATATGATGAAATAGTTAATATATGATTTGATTTAGAGGGAAAATGGTGTATTTAAATTTTTGTCATTAATATATTAGATGAGTCG
This sequence comes from Lupinus angustifolius, assembly GCF_001865875.1. Taxonomy (NCBI): domain Eukaryota; kingdom Viridiplantae; phylum Streptophyta; class Magnoliopsida; order Fabales; family Fabaceae; genus Lupinus; species Lupinus angustifolius. Next base: position 10,751 of record NW_017718590.1, read on the forward strand.
GCTTGTCTTATTTTAAAAAGCTCTTTACTCTTATAGAAACTATTTTTAGCATCTTTGAGAAATATTAGTAGTTATCTTTTAAATTTATGATTGGAGGTAATGATTTTTTTTTCACTCAAAATTTTTGGATTGTTACTTATTTTATGAATATGACTTTCTTAAATAATTTTAACACCTCAATTTGTAGAATTATTCTCCAAGTATCAATAAAATAAGTTATTCACCTAATAGCAATAAAAAAGTTATGTGGAAAGATGTAATTATGAAAATTCTAAATCCTCCTAATTCATTATCTTACAAATCCTTCTGATTAATAGTTAGAGAATTTTTGAATGATTTTATAGTCTGAAGGCAATGGTGCATTAGTAAGATAGCAAAGGAGATATTAGGTGAATTTAGAGTCTTTGAACTAATGATAAATGATTATTGTGATAAGATAAAAGTGTCTATGGCAAAGTTAAGATAAAAATAACTTTTTTATAAAGGATAACCATGGTGTAAAAAGTATTGAAAGATAAGAAAAATAAATTATACAAATCTCTATTAAGGGAGAGAAAAGAAATATTTATAGACTTATTAAGGGTATGAAAGAAACACAATAGACTTGGAAACAGAATTCTCCATTATTTATAAAGTATGATCATTGTGTAAAAATACTGAAAGTTGAGAAAATAAATTATACAAATCTCTATTTAGGAAGAATAAAGAAGTTTTTATAGGCTTGTTAAAGGAAAAGAAAGACAATAGAATTGACCATGAAAAAACTCTTCATTATTTTAAAGCATGATCATCGTGTAAAAATAGAGAAGGTTAAGAAAAATAAATTATACAAATCTCTACTAAGAGATGGTAAAGAAGCATCTATGAACTTGTTAAAGATAGGAAAAGAAAGACAATAGACTTGGATTGAGAAAAAAAATTTGTTCATTATTTACACAACTCTATCTATCGAGAAAAAACAGAAAGACATTTTAATTTAAAATATGGAATTTCTTCATATTATATAATTATTAAATAAAATAAAAACTTTTTTCCAAAATTCTCCATTATATTTTAAATTGTAAAAAAGCACGAGTGAGTTAAATTGGCAGGTTCATCACCAACAAAACATTGATCAATTTGTATAAGACTCTACCAAATTCATGAGTATTATATTAGGTCAAATATCAAATATTTCATTTATATGAGTAATAGTTGTTAAAAAAGGATAATTATACACATTTAAAATTGATTAGTTTATTATCTGTATGATGAATGTTACCCTTCACTATACTGAAGAAACTGTAGTGGCTTACCATAGTCTAAGTAAAACTTGCGACTCTATGAGCGCTTATGGGGTATTTATAGATTATTCATCAATGATGCCCTTACGTTTGAACAGAACTTGGATCCTAACCTTGGGTTAGGAGTTAATTCTTTATCAAAGGATCAACTTTCCTTAAATAAATTATTGGTTAATGAAACTTGGTCACTAGAATAAAATGTCTTAATATTTTTATGTTTTGTTTTTGTATTTTTGAAGAAGATGAAGCTTTAGCCAAATCAGAGGAAAAAACAGCATTTGATATAGCCATAACCCCACCCCATACTACCGTCTCTGCCCTTTTTATAATTTCCTAGAAAATGATCAAATAACAAAGATAAGAAATATCTATTAACTATATAATACAAAAAGGTACTCGCACCTACTTCATGTGTACATTACAACACTATATATTTCATTTCCTTATTATAATAATATAATAATATTAAATCTAATATTGCATGTCTTAATAATTTCAAAACAAAAATTATATCATTGGGCATTTATCTATGATACATACACTATATATTTCATTTCTTTATTATAATAATATTAAATTTATAATTGGATCTCTTAATAATTTCAAAACAAAAAACATGTATTGCTCTAAGAATTAGTGTACTTTTTACCTTATCAAAGTTTTGTGGTACTTTTCCCACTGAATTTTTAAATCACAGTTCATATTCTTTGAATTTTAATTTTTCTTTATTATAATTGAAAAAATCAAATTAGAAATTAAAGTTTTTTTAATTTTTAAATATATATTTTAATAAAAAGACATCATGATTTGATTTCCTTATTTTCATTAAAAAAAGAAAATTCAAAATTGAAAACAACATTTCATTTTCTTCAACTTTTAAAGTATTTATTTTTTAAAAGAATCATATAGTATCATGATTCGGATTTCCATTTTCATTAGAATCGAAATTGTTATTTATTTTCGTTATGTGTTTGAACAGACAAATATACAAGTAAAACATATGTTTTTAACCATGCAAATACACAAGTAATATATATTTTTTAACTATACAAATATACATGTAACATGTGTTCTTAGCAATGCGAATATACGGGTGACATGTGTGTTTTTAACCATGTGAATGTACGTGTCACATGTATTCTTAACAATATAAATGCACAAATAACATATATGTTCTTAACCATATGAATATACATGTGATATAGGTGTTCTTAATTATGCAAACAAAAAATACCACCTCATGCTAACACATAGGTAATTTGCTAGTTGTACTAAAAAGAAAAGAAAAAACATTGAATAGTTCATTTTATCCGGAGACAAAATAATATTGGACTTGCTTTGTAATGGAAGACAGAAGCCCACGGGCCATGGTGAATGGCCCATCACATGCATAGAGAAGAACTTTAACTTAATTAGTATTGTTTTATTATAATATCATCTAATCAATATTATTTTTATTTGAAAAGTTTTTTATTAATATTTCTAATGTAAAATTTATGTAGGAGAGATATAGAATTCAATTAACTCAAATAGAAAAAATAGATTAAGCATAACCTAAATTTTAATGGAGATATATAAATGGAATTATATCAAATTGTAAGCATGTTTTTTTTTATAATAGTAGTAAAAGTAAATTGTGATCTAGTGTCAAATTTACTTCTAAATTGCAATGTTAGATGTCTATATATTTTATCTAATCAGTTAGTCTCACAACAAAATAACAAAGACACGGTCAAAAACAAAAAATAGAATACAACTTAGAATGACAAGATTGTTTCCTAAATTTATTTGATGAATGATGAACGGGGAAAAATAAAAATAAATGGAATTTATTACAAGAATGATTTTCCTAAATAAAATACAATTTCACCTCAGCTTGGATAGGCCGAATATGGATGACAATTAAAACTGAATATGTGAATATCCATCTGAACTGAACTCGAATTTAATAGAAAAAACCCTAAGTAGTTTGCTTCATATTCAGATTTTACCCAAATTCAATTTTTCAGTTTGATATAACTGAGACCCTACCCCATCCTAATTTAGAATTACACATTTAGAAAATCTCTTAACCCAACAGTGAAAACGTACGCTGTTGCAATCACCTTCATCAATATTACTCTCTTGGATTGATTTGTTGAATAAGTAATAAATTATTACAAATTACAAACTTATTACTTTTTAATAGTAGAGTTGTTTATAGATATTATATTGCATCAATATGATGAAGGGGATTGGTGCCTTTCATATTTGTGAGTGGGTTTTCTGCCATGTTTGAGTTACCCAAAATTTAATGAGTTTGGAATAGTATCACATAATTTTCAATTCTATTAAATTTGAGTTTGGATTTTGAATTTCGGGTTCGAGGTTGGAATATCATTCTTAATGCTAAAGCGTAACAATTACAGAAGTGCACAAAAATATATTTAGGTTCTCTAGTATGGAATTTTAGGAACTTTGTTACATTTTTAGAAACAATCATTCATGTCATTATTTTATGCTTTTTTTTGAAGAATTTTTGTTACAGAATCAATATATCACATCTATCATTTATATGTATTACTCTTATTTAAAATATCAATTATGAGAGATGCAATAACCATATAAAAAAGTATTATTGATATATAAATATTAATTTTTTTCTCCGGTTAAAAAAATATTCACGAAAAATATATTTTAATGTAGAAATGTATAAAAGTAACATAAATATTATGGCATTTAAGAAATAGATATTATAATTATTTTTCTTCTTAATTACCTCATGCACTCTAATTATTTATGAAATAGATCTTGCGATAATGTTAATTTAAAAATAATGAATTTTTTTAACCTATGTATTTTTTTAATCTCGATTGTTAGTTTTTTTTATATATAACAATATTATTATATTAATCATTTTTAATTCTATAATTTACTTATTTTCTTTTTCTCAATCAACTTTTATTTTGATGACGGTTTCCTCTGAATATCAACACTGACTAATATGTATTGTTGTATTGGTATTATTGTGAATCTATTTGGAGCAATTTCCTTATTATTTATGAGTAATTTAACAATATATTTATAAACGGACTAATTTCATCAACTGTTAAGATTTAAGGGGTACTTAGGATGAAAAAATAGTTTATGGTACCCACTTGTAAAATGCATAAAATTTAGGGGTCTTATTGCACTTTTACCTTTAATAAAAGGATGAACTATGAATAATGTGTTAGTCTAGTGGTGTAAGGCCCCACTAGATTTCCACAATGACCATAAGGTCAAGGGTTCAACTCTCGATAGTGACATTTGTTGGGAGAGACAGTTTCACACCCCAAAATAAATTAGTTCCTTGCCCATATGATTTCCTTTATAGTAACCAAAAAAAGATAGACTAAGGCTAAAATTACAAATATGAAAATTTTGAAAAGTGTTTAATATAATTTATATTTTTTTAATGTAATAAATAGTTTTCTTCTTTAAGATTTTTTGTTTTTATATCCATACTCTTAATGGAAAATGTTTGGTGGATAATTAGTTAGAATCTTATAATTATATCTCTTCTTTTGTTACTATTTTCTCATCTATTAGATTAGATTAAATTCCTTCTAGATAATGTTATTCTTAACCAATTTTGCTCTCAAATATCATAAATCGGCTTTTAGTCTTACAAGATAGATAATGATTAATCAAGACTATAGTAGTTGATGCAACTTTGAATAGCTTTAACAGAATCAAGAACATTTTACACATTCAAGTGTAAGTTGCCAAAAACATTAAAATTCTAAGTTTTTAGCTTTCTTTTGAGAGTTTTCAACTTATGAGAAACTCTATACATAGGGCAGCCAATAGAGGGAGTCTGCCAAACCTCAAGCACCACTCCTCTACAGTCCAAGTGATTGAGCCACATCCTATGAATCCTAAAATGATTATGTTTAGAGATCAAAATAATGGAAGACTTCACGAGCAAAGGATGATGATCAAAAGCTATTATGGGAAAGTATAGTAGAAAACTTGTGTCCAAATGGAAAGTCAACCTCATTACAAATACTTATGTCTAGTCTCTTCTTAGTGAGGGCCATTCTTCTTCTCCTATTAGACCAGGTGTACTATGCACCCCTGGTTATCAAATGAAGCATATTGGTTTCATAAAAAAAAGCCTTAAACTCCTCAATGGGCTCCCTAGCAGGGATATTGGATTCCCTACACTCATTAGCCCCCATGACCACATCAAAATCACCAATGCAGCACTAGAGTCCCGGATTATTACTCATCAAGGACTTGATCTTAGCCCATAAAAGTCTTCTATGGATATAGTGAGTGTGTGCATACATTGCACACAGAAAAACCAAATGCTCCTCAACTACTAATGAAATAGTGATTTGCTGATAAGAAAAGGCTATCACAGTGGGGTTAAAATAAAGACTACATAATCCCCATAAATTAGGGATCAAAGTGGATCTTTCAATCCTAGCAAAGAGCTTGAGATTTAACCCAGACCAAAACTGAGGGCTGAGATCTTCAGCATTTATTAAAGGCTCTCATAAGAAAACCAAATCAGGTTTATTAACTGAACATAGATTTTTTAAGATTAATCTAGTTTCGAAATTTCTAAAACCCCTACAATTTTAATAAAGGACTATCATTGAGCATATTTTAAATAGCCATCCCTATGGGTATAGTGCACTCTCTCAGAGTTATTATTCTTCTTCAACCTTTTATTTTGAGACTTAGTAAAGACCTCTGTAAAGGAAGAGTCCTCAACCTCTCCATCTTCTTCCATCTTTTCCTCAGCCCAAAGTCTACCAACTATCTATAAATCTCTAGCAGCAATAAGATTCACCATTTCCTCTATGGATTGGACTATAAAATTGTCACCCTAAGGCTGAGTGACTATTGGAGTAACAGTTGACTCCACCCTCTCTGAAGCAGCCATATCCACTAAGCTATCACTTCTAGCATCCACCATTTCCTCTTCAGAGGACTCATCATCAAGAACATCCATATCAGGAGTCAAACCAACTCTTTCCAGACCTACCATATTGGCCCCGGTTGACTTATCAATCTCAAGGTTAATGATTAGATCGTTAGTTTTTGTAACCGAAGAGGGTTTATATATAACCTTTTCCTTCCTAATCATTGCTTTGGAACCTCTACTGTTGTATCCCTTTTGGACCTTATGTAGTTAGAAGCTAAATGACCAATAGACAAGCATCCTAAGTAGAAGTCAGGCAGGTTTTCACAATCAATAGACACAAAGAAGGCAAAGCCTTCTCTTTCAACAAGTATTTGATCTGGCATATAACTATTTAGACTGATGTCCACCAAAACTCTGGAAAAATTCCCAAAAGATCTATTTTGAGTAGCCTCGTCCAAGGAAATGGGAGTACCAATCCCTCCAGCAATTGAAAAGATGATCCTCAGGCTCCAATATTCCCAGGGAAAGCCAAGGAATTTAATCCACCATTATGAATGAGTGACTTTTTGTAATAATGGGTTGAAATCACGAGTCCAAAAGGATAATCGAAGGATCTCTGGCTTTAAGTTCCAAGATCCAATAGCATAAATACTCCTCATATCCTCCATTGAAGCAAATGAGAAATCGTAAATCCCTTCCCTAAAGAGATAACATTCCATTTCCCCACCATGTTCCACATTGAAGAGATCTTGGCTTTTAGATCTGTAAACTTCAAAGGATGATCTCCTTTAGACAAGATGAGTCTACCACATAAGTAGTTCTTGCATCTTTGCAAGTTAGCTTGGTAGTTTGCCTTTAGAATCTTGATAGTTATTGTATCACCTTTAACACAAGGATGTGGCAATTGTGAGATGCTTAGATCTTCTACTCCTTTTAGTGTAACGCCCAGAAAATCATTTCATATTTAATATATTTAATCTCTTAGAAAAATGGGTAAATTTTTCTTTTCTTTTTTTTCTTTCCTTTTTTTATTATATTTTTGTTGTATAAATTAAATCTAATTAAATACACTTAAGAAATGAAAAGTGAAATCTATATGATTTAATGTCTCTATTTGATTTGATACACTATTTTGTTATTATGCTTAAAAAGATATTATACAAAATAGGAAAAATAATATAATACGTAACTTTATAACATTATTATAATTTATAAATATTTATGTTATAGACATTACTCTATTCTTTATTCAAAGTTCATAATACAATATTTATTATAAGTTTTTTTGGAAGATAATTTTTACCTAAAGCTTATTACTAAGCCAAAGGTCCCAAAAAGATTAAAAAATAAGGAAAAATGGGTAGCCCAAACTTGTAACGCCCCGAAAATCATTTCATATTTAATTTATTTAATCTCTTAGAAAAATGGGTAAATTTTTCTTTCCTTTTTTTTATGTAACATATAACTTACAAATCATTTTCACTTTTACCTTATTCCATTTTTAAGACATCACATTTTCAAACCTTGCGGAAATAAAATTATTAATACATTGAAGATAATTAGTTTAATACAATTATTTTCTGAATACTTCTCATTCATAAAATTCTTGAATAAATACATAATTGTTTACAGGGCGAAATCTAATCATCGCTACAAATAAAAAAACTGAAAATACAAAGAAAATAATGTCAGGGCATTGGCATTACAAAAAGTACCTCACACAGGTTTCTATCACAACAAAACAAAAGAGAAACCTCCTAAACTGGAGGTGCACTGGAAGTCTCGCTAGGGTCTTCCTCCACCTCCAAGTCAGAAGAGTTCTCAATGACCTCAACTGAATCTTCTATGCAGATAAGCTCTACACAGTCGTTGTTGTCTTCCTCCTCCTCTACTTCATCCGCTCCCTAATCCATCGAGGGGTCCGGGGTGTACCCCATTGGCATGGCCCCGTCTGTCTCTCTTGGCATTGATCCTGATGATGAGAATCATGTTTGAGGCCAGGTCCTAACAACTTCTGGTATGTCTCGAGCTTCAGCCGATACATAAAGTCTAGCGGTTGTAGGTCTTCGGTCAGACAAAGTGAATGATGCCTCCCGAACTGCGTAGTAAGGTGGAAGATGCAGAACTGAGCCATTGCTTACCCAATCCAGCTCCAGGTCGCAAGGACCAATGTAAGTATGTCGATTACCCTCAAGACTTCATGTCCCCTCATGGGACATAGTAAAGCGATAACCTCAGATCAATGCTGATGGGTCCATCTGAACATGCATACAAATACACCAGAAGAGAAGAGAGGGAATAAAACATCTATGAAAAACTTGTCATCGACTTTGTGGAATTACACGGAATAATACACCAAGACAACACAAATATAACATGTGATCATACAAGCATATAATAACAATGAATGAAGTATGAAACTCAAGAATTTAGAATCAATATCGAAGAATATCATGTATGCAATGTGATGCATGAGTCCACCATCCTTACTCCTTTATATTCCCAATAACTATTCGGAAATAATCGAGAGTACAGTTCCCATAACAAGTCGATTTGATCGCACCAAAATCATTCCTCGCAAGGATATATGATCGATCTGTTCCAACAGAACTGCCCATTTCAGGACGGTGTCGTATCAAACACTTTCTGGGCATCCCTCTCATCGATCCTAATTGCAAAGAGGGGTTGTCAGAGATCGTCTAGTTTGTGTTGTGAGCACTGTCCGATCCAACAGAATACCTCATCCAGGTATACATGGGACTCGTCTCACCTAGATTCTTCCTCAAGACTTTGTTGATGAATCACCGCCATCAACGCCGTCCCTCTCAACATCTCGAGGCCCATTCGTCTCCCGTACATTTCCTCTCTACTACTTCATTTTTGACCATGGGCATGCACCCTAACCGAAATTAGCAAATTATGTCTTTTAATCCATTTTTCTAGTAATCTGCCCATCCTAAGACATCTCCCATTGGGAATGCTTCTAGTGGGTCCCGATCTTAACATATAAAAAAAATAATTTCGGCACCACTACGAACCATCGCTGAATTATCGTGGACGGCTCTCAAGCCAAGCCTCTTACGGTTAGATGATCTCGCTGCTTGGGCATAATATCACACCTTCGCGCCTCGCCTTTCACAAAGCAATTCCTTACTTTTATTACTTTCAAGAATTTCATATATTTATTTACCTTTACAACTTCTTGATGGCAAACATGCCATTAGCCTCTCTTATATATGAGAGTTATCGTTTAGACGACATAAAAAGAAGTCATGTTTGTATGGAGCCCTCTCGCTCAAGCGAGGGCACATCCATTTTTGAGGCATTTGTGGCTTAAGTGAGAAAACAATAAGTTCTCTTGGTGTCTATTTTTGCTCAAGCGAGAGTTGTCTCGCCCCGAGCTAAAATACTTGTTTTCTTTAGACACTTCTCGCTCAAGCGAGAGCTGTCTCGCTCAACCAAGAAGAGCCTGAATATCATTTTAATTACTTTTCTCAAGGAAAATATTACTCATTTATATCACATGTTTTTAAACCTTGAATTTAACAATTATCACACACATATCATTCGCATAATAATCATTCAAACATTATAATTCAAGAGTAAACATGATATTTGTATATATAAACATAATATAAATCGATATAAGAAATATTGTTGTACTTAATCCAAACAAACAGACAATAGATTAAGTACAAGCT
>NW_017718591.1:0-57454 GCF_001865875.1 Lupinus angustifolius
CCTTAGTTTGTATAGGGAATTTAGTGTAAAAATGAGAGAATGTGGAGCGGTATTTATAGGAGAGTCTCACCCTCATCAAATCAGAAAATTTAATGCAAAGTAATTAGATTTATACTAGCATAGGTGATGTGTCTAATGATGGTGGAGTGAGAGGATTTGTTGAGTGATTTAGGGGTTTTTGGAAGCTTTTGCATTACTTGTGTAACAAGTAAGTGGCTCATGAAATGATTACTTCCAACTTTATTGATATGATGTAATTTCCGGATAAACTTCGTGTCCAAACATTTTCGGATAATTTCGTCCGGAAATATACAATCTCCCGATCAATTGTCCGAAATGTCGAAACTTAAATTTTTGAGGTGAAAATATCTAGAGATGAGTTACGGACAGTCTTGGTGTCTATTTTGACTAGAAATAACATTTCGAAGCCAACGGAGAAATCGGAATTCAATTCCGAGTTACGGAACTCAAACAATAGGCGAAAACTCGATAAAACGACTCGAAATCGTCTCGGAAACTTTTATTCTCCAAAAATATTGAAAAAATAGGGAAAGCAATAAAATCATAATACAAGACTAAAACTGAACTGAGGTTTAGCCTAAAACATTACTGGTTAATTTCTATAATTAATCCATTAATACTAATTACTTAATTAAAAGTGCTCTAAAAAACACAGTGTTACATTTAGAGTCTGAGGAAAGGATGGTTTGGTTGATGTAACTGGAGTTGGGGGAGAGGGAGAAACAACTTGTTTTATCTTGAGAGAAGATTCTTCTATTCTACTAAGGAAATTCCAAGGGATGAGTGGTTCACATGTGCTCATGGTGATTGGCATATAGTTCCAAGAAAATTGGAATCTAACCATAGCAGAGCTCTTTCCGCTACACTATCTCCAGAAATTTATTATTAGTTAGATAAAAAATGGGATTTTTTTTATAGACAAAGGTTTGGAATAGGAAATTTACCAAGCCATAGATTCTTCAAGTCTTCTATTTGGCCAAACATAAAAAACAACTTGCACACTGCTATGAACAACTCAATTTGGGTGGTTGGGAATGGCAAGAGCATAAACTAATGGAAGGATAATTGGCTTGGTGAACTCCTAGTTGATACTCTGAATATTCCTTATAACCTACATCCCCCCTTTTGGCATATGTGGTCAACTTCACTTTTCAATCTAAATGGATCATCCCAAAGCTTATCGTTGATATAGACCCTCTCCTAGCTAAGAATATTGCTGAAATTGGTATCTCCTGTAAACAGGACAAACTTGTCTAGCAAGGTACAATAGATGGAGTGTTGACCCTTAAAGCTGCCTGCTCTTGTATCAAGTAGTCTGTCTCCCAAATGTCCTAGTGCAAGAGTATTTGGTCTGCTTCAATCCCTCCTTCGAAATCATTCACTACATGGAAGTTGCTTCATAGGAGGATGCCCATTGATGAAAATATTCAAAAATTAGGTTGCAACTTGGTTTCTTTGTGTAGCTTATGCAAGTCTAGCATTGAAACATATGATCACTTTTTCCTCAACTATTTCTATGCAACCAGTATTTGACAGTGGATAAGCAGCATGTTTAGTACTCAGCTGGACATTTCTTCTATAGACACTATCCTGTCAATTTGTAAGAATCAGCGGAGCCCCTTACTAAAAGATGTTCTAGCAGCTGTTATCATACACACAGTAAATACAATTTGGCATAGCAGAAATCATTCTAGATTTGATGATAAATGGACATCCTTGGACCAAGCCAAAAACATAATCAAGTTGTCTATCTCTATGTCTAGCAACACTTCCAATTTGTTTTCCAAGGCTTCTTTACATGACTTCACTATCCCTAAGAGTCTGAATGTCAAAGTCAATTACGGTAAGGCTCTTAATAAAACATAGGTATTTTGGCATCCTCCTTTGGTGGATCAGGTTAAGGTTAATACGAATGGGGCTGCTCATGGAGCTCTTGGTCTGGCAGGTGGGGGAGGAGGGGCCTTTTTGGGTGATTTTACTGTTTTTCTCAACATCGAGGACTCCCTTTATACTGAATTTTCCACTACTATCACTGCTATAGGGGCTTTTCACAAGAAAGGTTGGCTAAACCTCTGGTTGGAATGTGATTCAGCCATAGTGGTTGACATTTTTCATGACAAATTCTCTGCTCCTTGGAAGCTGCTCAACAAGTGATATCTTTGTCATCAACAAACAACTTCTATAGTCTTATGAGTGCCTCATATTTATAGGAAAGAGAACACTTACGCTAACAAGCTTGCTTCATTTGGTATTTCATCCAAAGTTGATAGTTGGTGGGATCAAATTCCTTCTTTTATTCTTGAGGACTTTCATAGAAATAGGCTTGGGCTACCCAACTATAGGTTCAAGAATGTGTAATCTTTTAGTGTTTGTTTGTGGTTTCATTTGTATTCTCTTAACTAATATCCTTTTCTAATATATTGGGTGTTGTTGCACTCTACCGTTTATAAAAAATGTTTTATCTAACGACTAAACAGATATAAGATAATAAAATTGAAGCAATATAAATATAAATATATATATATATAAATAAAGTAAGTTATTATTAAATAATAAAAACAAACTTTATATCAATGTATTAGGTATGCACTTTCTATTATTTTGTAAAAAATGTTACAATGAAATACTAAATGGATTTTGAGTATCAAATCTTCCATATGATGATCAATATATTTCCTGTAAGTTTTAGTTGCAATGAGTTATCTTTTGGTTTGTCTTTACTTTATTTAAACTTTTGTTCCCATAAAAGTAACTCCATATCAAGTATAATAGAAATCAATTCAAACCTATTAAATATTTTGATATTTATTATTAACACAGTAGAAAATCAAATAGAAGATCAAGGGAAATGATCGAGCAATAAAATTTACATTGTATTCAGTTCCAGCTTTGATAAACTGAAAAAACTAAATGAATACAATGTACAAGCACACCCACCATACCATGAGTCATCAAAGAAGAATGATTTTAGAAAGAGAAAAAAATAAGCAAACAAAAACCTGAAAAATGAGTCATTCGGCAGACATTAACTAACTTATAAACTCTTAGCTTTTCAGATTCCAGCTCTTAACTTTTTCAACCTGCTTTTAAGCTTTTAGCTTAACATAAGCAAACACACTTTTCAACACGTATGCCATTTACAGTTACATTTGCAAAACTTCTCTGAATCGATCCCTTCTCTCTCTTGACACTTGAAAGAAAACGTAAAACTTGCAACTGTGTTTTTTGTTTTGAAAGGTTACTTTTTCTTTATTTCTCACTTTCCTTTTTCCTGAAATACTGTAGCAGATTCCTAGGTTTCAAGTTTCAACAATGAACTAATTAAGCAGCAACTGGCCCTGTACTGAAGGAGTAACCTTTGGCCTTGTTTGGGGACCCTGATTTTGTTTGCTCTTTTTTCCTAATACCCTTCATGGATGATGAAAGGTTCTTTTTCTTCTCCTTAGCTTCGTTTATCTCTATGTTAGTAGAAAACTCTATTTGTTCTGCCCTGCACTCTTCGCTACAAAATGGTGTGTCCCCTCTGCAATAATTATATTAACAATCAAAACAGATTCAAATTCATAACTAAAGTGAAATTTAAATTCAAACCCATCAATAATTACTAAAAGAAACATCAAATTTTCAATTTCCAACCATAAACACTGTAGATCGTCAATAGTATATGACTGAATTAGATTATTTCATGTCTATAACAACTTATAATTTTTTTAAATCAGTCATACATTTTGTTTTGTCTGAGATCCTCATGGAAGTTACATTGGATTTCGATTTACTTGAATCGACTCAAAAGATATATTAAGAGGTAAAGCTGACAAATATCTATTCTTTTAGTACAACTTTATTGCTGGGTAAACGAGCTTTTACCATTTGGATCAACCATTAACTCAGGTTTTGAAAACTATGTTATTATTTCTCTAAAGCATAATATAGTCCCCCCTAAGATAATCTAATCAGAACATGTCTCAAATCAAAATTTATAAGTAAAAATGATCTGTGTAAAAGAGTTGGATTTTGAAGGAAACTTTGAGTTGAAGGTGTTCTAAAAAAATATTTTTATGACTTGTATGTAACAACAATAAGAATAAAGATTGTTGCTGATGGCTGCTAACATACCTATACATGAAGATGTCACTATTGTCTCCAAGTGGCTTCTTGCATAGAAAACAAGCTTGAAGGAAGTGAGGTTGATGATCTTCAAATCTGGCATCATAGAATCTTCTGCCAGATCTTGGTGAGGAAACAGAAGAGGTGGCTCCATAACCCATAGTCATAGACCTAGACACAAAATTATTGGCACAATGACCGGAATCCATGTTTGTTAAGGATTTCCCAAGTACTCACACTAGTGAATTTGTAGAGTAAGTGATGAGTTATATATGTATGAGGGTTTCTTTTGAGGAGAGAAGAGAGAGTGAGGAAGTGATAGGGTTGAAGAAAGTGAGCAGGAAGGAATGGTTTATAAAGAGAGTAGGGGTAGAGACATGAAGTTTAAGGTTTTTCTGGTTTTTAAAATTTTCCATTATGTTTTTTTCTAATATTTATAAAATCATTTTTTAAAGTTTTATGATAAAATATATTTTTAATCAAATTATCTACCCAGTAATTTGGGTGAAAAATATAGATTTAATATATTTCAACGAATGACAATTTTAATAAACAATATAAAATTATTAATAAATTTAATAATATTTTCAAATATGTATTCAACTACTAAAATATGTTATAAAAATAGGAAAAAATGTATGTGTTGATAGTATAAATGTTTTATACACAATGAGTATATCATCTACTATTTATATTTAATTATCATTTACTTTTTAAAAAAAGTAATACAAATGAATTATTGATAATATATTAGTTTTATATATGTATTATGGTGATAGTGCATCAATATTACTTTCTTATAATAATAACTCTATATGATTTTTTCCATATAATTATTCATTAATCCATTTTAGTAAAGTCCACAGTTTATCAGTAAATAGGGTGTGTAAGATTAAGATGAGAGATGTGATGGAAATACTTAATTAATACATTTCATCGTGACATTATATATTACGAGTTCAATTTCATTTTATTTTTAACAAGAAATTATTTATATTATTATTTATATGATGACTCTTATGATAAGTTATAAACTTTTAATATTTTTTAATGTAAAAAGTTAATATACTGAAAAGCATTTACCCCAATAATAATAATTACAATTAAAGTTGATATTAATTTATTCAAATTAATCCTAATAAAAATTATAATATAAAAAATGGAAATACTAATAGTTTATGCAAATTTATTGATTTAGTTTAATACTATTTTGTTTAAATTAAAGGATGTTAACTTTTTTTTTTGTGTATAAAAGTGATGAATAAACTTTTAGTGAGCAATTATGCAATTTTGTTATTTTTAAGGGATTGCATGATTGGAGGGAGAGATAGTTGTCACTGTAGTTGGCGAAAATTACAGTAACGGCATTGAGTGGAGAAAGGTAGAAATCCTTTGAATGGTTTTGAGAAAGTGGCAGTTTTGTGATTTTAGGAAGATAAGAAGGAGTCTTTATGGACGATGGAAAGATATTCCTTAGTTTTTATAATAGCAGCTATGTCTATATCACTGTATCTTTATTCTTTATCCCGATCAATCAAATTTTAATGAATAATATAAAATGTTTTTTTTTGTTTTTAAAAATTCAGATTTTATTTATGTAGTAATATTTGATTAACCCATGATAAAAAATGAGATACTTTCAACAATAGTTTATCTTTGTTCCCCATTTTTGAATAGAATACACATGTCTCTTTCTGAGTGATTCTTCAATGGGTTATGGTTTTTCCACTGCATCAAAATTCAATTGTGGTGTGGTGGGGATGGTGGAGAGTTAAGAAAAGTGTGGGTCCAAACTAGTGGAATGCAAGTTAATGTAACGGTTACATCTCCTAGGTGCAATGCAAGGTCATAATGTTACTTTCTATGAATAATAATTAATTGATGGGGCCATCTTTCTCACGAGAAGTAAGAAATATCTTTAGAAAGAGTAAGGAGGATCCTAATTCCTTTAGAGATTATTTCACTTTGAATTAGGGGTGTAAAAATTTGTTTCAGTTTGATTTTTGATGCACTTTAGTAACCAAATTGATTAAAAACATATGGTTTGGTTCCGCTCAATTAACCACAAATTAATTATAAGAACCGAACCGAGCCACTCTTAAATGGTTCATTTTGGTTCGGTTCCACGATTTTTCCATTTACTTTTTTATAAAAAATATTGCATTAATTAAAAATTCAAAATGTATTACGAGATATTGTTTATACATAAAAGGATAAACATTATTATTATTATTATTATAAAAAATTATGAATCATATATAACATACAATTCATGATTAGTAACATATATCAATTAGTAAAATATATAATAGTTACATTTATAACCTTACATTCATAATTCGTAACACATGTAACAATACATGTATAATAATATATGATATATATTAGTTTCAAACTCAATATCCAAAAGTTGGAAAATATGTAACATATATAACACTATAATTCACACAAAAATTGATATTAAGCTAGAAAGTTAGTTGAAGAATTTAAACAATAATAAAACATTATTCTCTGAGCCCTAGTATATATTTCTTTAATACGCGGTTCGGTTCTAACCGTTTCTAAAACCATAAACCGAACCGAACATAAACGGTTCATTAAACAAATAACCGAACCTAATCGCGAAACCAAACCAAACCACATTTTATGGTTTGATTCGGTTCGATTCCATCGGTTTCGCGGTTTAAACTGGAACAGCTTACGCTCCTACTTTTAACTAGCTAACCATATTTAGATTTATTTGGGGTAAAAACAATTCACCGTCAAAATCAAGGGATGTTTGATCTAGTGTAACTTATATTTCTTTAAATAATTATTCCAGAAAACACATACCATATTTTACCTATACTTCAATACTCAGTTATCTTTTTGGTATTAGATATTCCTTCAAGAATAAGGAAATATTTATTCGTAGTTGTCTCTTAACAAATTATAATTCATTGGCAGTGCATTTATTTTATATAGTCAGACATTTATTTTAAAAATATGAAGGCCTTACGTTTATTTTAATAAATATCAAGAAATTCATTTTAATAAAATATCAAGAAATTCATCTTATTGTTACCGTACCTAAAGTGTTTCTTCTACCCTAATTGAGCTGGCTATTTCTATATCACATCTAGCCATATATTTAATGTTATAACATAGGTAATATTTTTAGTGAAGCAAAGCAAGATACAACAACGACAATACATTTTGGAGTATATTTTGTAGGGTATGGTTGTTCTAAAATACATTTTGCATCTTGGTTCTGATTATCGGTTGCACAGTGCACTAGCTTCTCTCATTTTTATAATGGTATAGGGTTTGAGGAGGGTAGGGTGTATATCACGTTGCTTTTTTTTAGTACTATTTACAATATTTTTTTACCTTTTTGGGTAATGAATAAATCTCTTTTAAAATATTGAGTTATACCTTTTAACAAGTATTACTTTAATAAATTGAATAATTAATTTTTTGGTTATCATAAGATCTAATAAGACTTTATCTTACTAGACTTGCTACTAACTTCACGTTCCTTTGCTATAAGTGAGAAGTGAGAAACCGCCAAAATAACCAGTAGTAGGTTTCTTTTATTTTTCATCTGCTCCAGAATCTAGAATCTAGGGTTTCGCTTTTACCCACAAACTTGCTTCTCAATCAACGCGACGTCATCAAGCTCCCATTAAATAAATGATGCTGAAAGTGAATATAGTTTAACTATATTTTTATTAAATTTTTGTATATTTCAACAATAAATTCACTCATAATTTCAATTTTCAACAGTGGATAAATTTTTTGGAAGAAATTAAGAGAACAAGTACTAAATATTTAAGATAGAGTATTACTTTGACAAATGAAAATAATAATTTCATCCTGATTTTATGTGTATAGTATCAAAAAAGTTATTAAAAAGTGTGGTATATTAAAAACTAAAGATTGAAAAAGTTCTTAAATAAATAAGGGAAGCTTAATTTTATAAAACACCAAGAAATATGAAATAAGATATAAAAAAATGAAGGTTTTGACATTAAGGAAGTACCTTTCCTATTTAACTACTCTTTTAAATGGTGTTTATAACTTAACCAAAACAAACAAATTTGCACTTGCTAAATATATGTGAGAAGCTTCACTAATCAATAACTTAAATATACCTTATTTATAATCAAATTTAACTTCGTATATATTAAGCAAGTGACGTATGCACTTCTTTTTAATTAAGATTGAAATTGAAAATGGTAAAAACAACTAACTTCGTCTTTATTTGGGGCAAAAAATGTTGACATCTTTTTCTTCTTATAATTGAAATATTAATTTTTATAGAAAAGTGAAGTTATTAGTAATTCATCTATACTAATAATAGAGTGAGATTACTTTTTGTATGTCCTTGATTCATTTGTCGTTTTGTTACACATGGGTCCAATCTCCCAATACATTCGAAGTTTGAGTCCCACTCCATGATGGTGATGATGATGCATGGCGTGGCTTGTTCCCTTAATTTGTGGGGTTTTGGGGATTTACGCATTTTTAATAATGAACTTAATTATTATGCGCAAAGGACAAATAAGAACAGAGCCCTTTTCCCTAAGATATTATATGTACTGTTCCCTCGATCCACAACCTACTCTACCCATGCCAGCTGTTTCTCTTGTTATTGCTTTAGCACTCTACACGTGTGTATTCGAACGTGCCTTCTCACAGCACAAATAAAATGGAATACTAATAATATTCTTATGAATATTGATATGTTTTTTATACAAAAATTGACTATGATTCTTATAAATGTACAAAAGTAATATATGTTATTCATAAGGGAACACGTTTACTTTATTTTATAATTTTGTTTGTAACACCAAGGATTTCCCTATGTCTTATGAATAAGAAATCAATCTTTTAAGAGTATGCAACTGTTATTCTCAACAAGTGTCATTCTCAAGATTCGAACTCTTAATTTTTTGATTATCCTGTGAATATAATGAGGTCTTATACCATTAACTAGACCAACACTTTATTAATGTTGTTTAGTAGTGATCATTCGTCAAGTTATATCACCATTGAGATCAAAATAAATAAAAATTAACACAATTAATTAACTTTTGGGTGTTTTTATTTTATATTATTCTATATCTCTACTTAATTTATAAATCCAAGAAAAATTATATGCATTTTTTAATTAAATCTATCCTTCTTTATTTACACACTTTTTAGCACATAATTTAATAATAACTTTTAACCCTCCTCCAAAATTTCTTCACTTTTAAATGAACTATTCTCTCTCATAATAATTCTTTTCCAGTATGCATAGGAATGACAACATGATAGATTGAGGTCGCATTTATATTTACCTGAAGCAGAACCCAAAATCTAAAATCTAAAATCCAAAACTTGAACTCGAATTCGACGAGGTTAAAATTAACGATATTATTTCGTAACCCGAAAAAAAATATTTCAATAGCTTCAAACAATACCATCACTGGTTGGATTGTTTTTTTTAGATTTACCAGGATTTGATGTATTTATTGAGATAAATAATTTATTGACTTCATTAAGGTTTGATTAGTTAAAGATGTGATTAATTTTGTCTACTAAGAAGGTTAGGGGCACATTTTAATTTTAAGTTCTGGTTCCTCTACAAACCTGCATCAACAATATTCTAAATTCAACAATATTCTAAATTTATGATATGAATGCAGAGCCATATGTCTTTTTGTGTGGTTTCTAGCGTTATTGGAATTGTGATATGGAGGTGTGAGTGTAGCATACTGGTATAGTAGGATATCTTTTAGATTTTATGTACTGTAGAAAGTATGGCTTTTTGTCCAGTGTGACTAAAGTGAACAGAGGATGAAATGAAGATCAGACTTCCATGTTATAATAGGGATGAGTACGGACCGAGTTCGAGGTAGGGTATCACATGTATCAAACCCAAACCCGAAAATTAACATCGGATAAAACTCGAACCCAAATCCAGTGACAGCGATTTAACTTGTTAAATTCGGGTTCTGTTTGGAAGGGTACCTACGGATTTGATTTTTATTTTCATCCATAAATATGCATATGATGAAGCTAATATCTCCATTTTTCAATGTACGTCACTATTAGTATTCTTTCTCTTATTGAATTTTTTGTATTACTAAGAATATCTGACACATTTTTTGGTAAGGAACTAATTTATTTCGGGGTTCGTGACTGCCCCTTCTAAGAAATGTCGCTCTGAAGAATCGAACCCCCAACTTTAGGGATCTAATAAGGCCTTATACTACTAGACCAATATCTTGTTGGTTTCTCTTATCGAATTTGAGATTGTATTTATGATGGAGAATTAATGGTAACAAATATATGAAATTTTAATAAAGATATTTTAATCTAATTATTTTTAATTTTTACATTATTATTAATTTCTTAGTTACTTGCATATAAGGATGGCCTGTCATTTTTAACAGGCCGAGTTGGAGATTTGAGCCCTTTTAGTAATAAGGGTTAGGTCAGTCTATATTTTGCTAGGCCAAAGGCGGACCAGACTAACCCATATTGCCACCCCTAGTGATACCTCTTCATGTCAACCCAAGATCAAATTATTTGTTCTAATGGTTTTCATTTTTTTTTTAAGAAATCAAGGATAAAAAATGTAATTATTATTTAAATACATTAAAGTTCATCAACAATAATATATCAATGAAAATTTTATCAATCCATGATAAAAAATGTAATCATCATTTTATTTATTCCAATGATAATGTAGATGATCAAGAAGAAAAAGATTTGAAAGACGTTGATGATGCTAGTAATAGAAAAGAGATGCATCTTCTTCCAATAGAGCATATAATGTTTAAAACTTAGGACTTAGAATCTATATTATAGACTAGTAGTCTAAAAGTTTAAGACCATGCTAGCTTGTTATTTAGAACTTATAAGTTTTAAAATAAGACGTTATGTTACTGTGAGATTATGGACTTCAATTTGTGATTTTTTGTTTTAAAAAACATTTACGAGGCGTAACAAATATTTATTTTTAAAATAATGATTGAGTTGATTATTAATGTGTATTTTGAAAGAAAAAATGGTTCAGCACACAGACCTGTCAGCCCTGCCAAATATGAGTTAGGTTGACATTTTGAGTCCTTTTAACAATAAGGGTGAGGTCGGATCATCCCATATTTTGGTGGGTCAAGGGCGGGTTGAGCTGGCCCATGTTGCCACCTCTACTTGCATAATGTAAAAAAATTTAAAGTTTTTGAAATGGATGAAATAACATTTTCTCTCTCCCTCTTCTTAGGAGAACTCTAAAATCTAATCCCATCCCAATCTAATTTCCACCTTGACCATAGTTGTAACCACCTTCACCCATTTAATTTAGCAAGATGCTTTTGTGGGTTGCAACAACACCTAAACCCTCATTCTCACTACATTTACTTTGATTTCACTCGTTGAATTATCATCTACCGTAACATTATACATGATTCCATGTGAGAATGATATGATATTTCGGGTTGCATGAATGACATGAGCTCGTGACTCTTCTCTTCCTTCAATGAAATCAAAATCTTTAGTTGAAGGTAAGCATGCTTGTTATGCCGTGGACACCACACTCACACTAATTAGTCCCCATGGCTTTTGAAAATTGAATATTTAGATTTTATACAACAAAAGAGAGAAATCATGGTGTTGGTGATCACCACCCATTGGAGAACCAAAATTATTATTATAAAGGACCAAATAATATCATAAAATTATTCTTTAATCAAACAACATCATACTCCATCAACAAGATGTTGGTCTAATAATGTAAGACCTTGGTAGATCTCAGAATGACCAAATGGTTAATGATTATTCCTGGGAATGACACTTGTTAAGAAGGACAACCACAACCTTAAAAGAAATTAATTCCTTATCAAAAAAGATGAAGAATATTCTTGATAGTATTAAAGAAATAACATCATACTCTATAATTCAAATAACAATAATGTAAAAGTCTCCCCAAACATTGAGTTGATATCGGTCTATATTAAGCCCAACCTAGTAACACCTAAGGGCCATATATTCTAAGCAATTATCGTAATCATTTTGAAAGACAAACCTTACAAATAATTGAATAATTAGGAAATATAAATAAGAAAGTAGGAGATTTTCGCAAGTCATCAAAAGTAATCTAACTTGTTACTCAATATATATTGATTAATAATTAGAAGGAATCAACTATCATGTGGTTTGGTACGATTAGTGTTTATTATATTATGTAAGGATTAGTTGCACACGGACAGTGATAGATTTATAAGTTACTATTCTATTCATAAACCAATTAAAGAGGGCTAATTATTACTCTATTGAATATTATTGAATTGAGATTCTAGACAGATATCAGAAAAAGTCCATGAAACTGAGCAACTACATAAAATTAGAATAAGATAAATATTATAAGAATAGAAACTTAATGAATAGAATTAGAAGAAACCAGATGAGCCCACAACAGTAGAACGAGAATGACATAAATGGAACATTGAACATTGACATAAGTAAGACTTTTATACATACCATCAATTCATCCGTTGAACTTAATTTTGACAGGTTTGTTTTTATAATATTACTTTATCATATAATACTGTTATAATTAGAAAATTATGTTATAGAGTCACCTAAATTCATGAAAGTTCTCTTATATATAATTATTATGAGTGTGCAAGTTTAATTAATCCCTCATCAAATGTTTCACATCTTTTCTGTTGGAAATCCTTCCTAATTGATGTGGAAACAAGCTCAATGAGTCTTGGTAGATGAATCATTGAATATATTTAATGATGACTATTCCAAGGTCTTGGAATTATTTCTTTACTCTTGATAACTTTGAAGTCTAACTTAGAAAGTTGGAGTAACACTTTTCAAGGTGTCTTAAAAAGTATGACAACAATTAATCATCCACTATGTCTTTATGATGAAGCTTTTCTCCATTTCACTATATATAGGGGACTTGTGAGGAAGAGATACAACAAGCAAGTGAGAAAAACAATATAGAGAGAAAGTGAGAGAGTTTAAATCCACTTAGTGTGAGACTTGTATTCCTAGTGAGATACTAGAGAGAGTTTATATTTCTATTCTTTAGGGTGAGATTGAGTGTTATCCTCTTTGTAAGAGATAGTCAAATATTGTAATCCTACTTTCTATAGTGGAGATACTTTCTAGACTTGGTCCCGTGGTTGTTTCCTTCTCATATTGAGAAAGTTTTTCCACGTTAAAGTTCTTTATGTTATTCTTCTACTCTTCTCTATTTACTCTATCCACTTGCCGCTTCCACAAGTGTCCATTTTGCATCACACAGAGTATAACACTGTGATTTTTTGTGCGCATTTTATTAAATATTTAATTAACAAGCTATTAATTTTAGAAATTAATCGGTATTGATTTAGGCTAAACCTCAGTTGAGTTTATCTTATATTACGATTTCCTAATTTATCGTAAATTCACATAATTTTCTGAGATGAAAAGTCTTCAACCATCTTCTAGACCCAAATTCACCCTAAATTCGGCCTAAGAGGTGATTTTTCAGTTCCGTAAATCGAAATCGAATTCCAATTTTTCCATTGGCTTCAAAATACTATTTCGAGTCAAAATAGACACCAAGTTTGTCTGAAGATGCAAGCATGCATCATATATGTTTTGATGAAGACAAAGGACACACATAGTTTGATGAAGACAAAATGTTGATATAGACAAGGATCGACAACATGATTAAATGTTCAAGGACAAACTTGAGAGAATGAGCAAATCAACAAACAACAAGTATCAATAATGAAGTCAAGACTCAAGTTCATACGAGGCAAAATATTCAAAAGAGGATCTAGAGCCTAAGTCTTTAATATCTTTATTAGGTTTTAAGATGCTTGCTTAGTAAGAGTCTAGGCTAGGATGAACCCCAATGAAAGTCTCATTAGCTAAAATCAATCACATCTAAAATGAGACTTACATGCATACATACATGATTTACATGCACATACATACATGATCATATGTTTTGAATGCATTTAAAAAATGTTTTTAAATCATACATCATTCAAAGGCATGTATCATTAGTTTATAAATCATGTAAGAGATTCATTCATAATTGAAACATATTTTTAGAAAACCATTAATCAATTAACATATATGTTAATCGATTAATCATTGATTTCTTGGGAACCCGTCAATCGATTAAATGAAGGGTTAATCGATTATGGGTTGTTACTATTTTTGTTTTCTGTTATTTTCAAGAATCCATTAATCGATTAAGATTAAGTATAATCGATGAACCGCAGTTCAAAATAGAATAGTATTTTAACCCAAGTTTTTCATATTGCTTCATAACAATGGAGAAAAACTTTTCCTAGAGTTAGAACACATATTTGAAATAAAGAGTTTACACATATTGTTTAGGAAATCTAAAGCTCTAACTTTAATATCTTTAGAGAGATTTCAAAGTGTTCTTTTGAGAAAAGAAAAGGGTGAATCTTTACAAGATATCAGTTGAGTTTTATTGTCAAATCTTTTGTTGTATAAGAAATATTGCATCTCACACATTCTGTTTTTGTAATTCTGAGATCTTTTAGAAGGGTTCTCAGATTGTGAGAAGAGTGTAAAATCTGTAGATTGAGGTGCACATATAACTTGAAGAAAATTGTTAGACTAAGATATTAACATATTCTATTGGTGTGTTGTATCATCATATGAGGAGAATATGTTTGGAAAAATCCTAGTTGTTGTTAGGTTTGTTTTCATGAGAAACAAGAGGTCTTGGTATTGAGCGATACCTGGTTGGGGCCTAATCGCGAAAGGATATGAGATATTAGTAGGTGAGAGTGAGAGGTCAAGCCAAGGTTGTCAAGTTCATAGAGATCAAGAAAGTAGCATCTTGTGTCTTGTATTGGAAGTGTGTTTGTAACGACCATTGATTCTTCATAGTGAAGAAAAATCTCCCAAGTATAGAAGGGGAAGCCTGGATGTAGTTTGCAAGTGGACCGCAAACGAACCAGGATAAAAGTCGTGTCTCATTCTTCTTTTCCCTTATCTTTTACATTTATGCATTACTTAATTTACTTTATTTGACGTGCATATAATTATGTGTTAATTGCAAATTTTGTATTGTGCATTTACTATCTGCATTTAGTGTTCTTAACTGTCTGTAAGAAGTGCATATAAGTTTAGTAGAATCTTGGTAATCTTGGATATCGAAAGAAAATTGTTTTCACTAAAAAAGAACTAAATAGTCGATTAAGTTTTTTAGTTAATCGATCAATAGTAGATCGATTTAATTGATTAAATCTGTTTATAATCGATTAAAGAAGGTTACTTTGATGGAGGATCATTTATATTGTGTAACATACCACCTATTTACCCCCTCTAGGTGAGTGACAGAGCCATGTGGGACCCAACAAGTGGTATCAGAGCTAGTACAATCGTGCTAGCTTAGTCGCTTAGACCGTTGATCCTAGGCATTTTTACCATGGGCTCTTCTAACTCGTTTAGCAGCGATTGCGCATCCATCGACTGTCGTCCGATTTTCAATGGAGAGGGGCACTAGTGAGGTCAAACGATATAGATTAAATACATTGATGCATGAGTATGAGTTATTTCATATGTTTCCACATGAGTCTATTTCTGATTTGCAAAAAACGATTTACTCAAGTATTAATCATCTCATTGCATTAGATAAGTCATTTTTCGAACATGAACTAACTGTTAAAGTGTTGAGATGTCTAGACAGGATATGGCAACCCAAGGTGACTGCCATCACAGAGTCAAAGAACTTCGAACAAATAACGCTCACAACATTATTTGGCAAACTTCAAGAACACGAGTTGAAATTAAGACGTTTGAAACTCAATGAAAAAATGGACGAGAACATCAAAGTAACCTTCTTCAAAGCAACAAGATCACATTCAAGATGTCAAAAGGAGACATATGATGATGATGATGAGTTCGATTCCGACACGAATGATGAAGCCATTTCCCTCCTTATCAACAAACTCAGAACTTACTTAAGAAAGAGTGGAGGAACCAAGAAGTTTCATAAGGAAGATGAAGAAAGTTCAATCAAGATGAGCAAGAATACCAAAGAAAATGCATCTTGCCATAAGAGTAGGAAAGTAGGACACATGAGGTACACATACCATACATCTTCCAAGAAGATTGAACATGATTATAAGAAAGACTCTTAGGACATCAAAGCTAAGAAGGCATACATCATTTTGGATGAACTTGAAGAGGACGATTCGTCAACAAGCATCTCGGAAGATGAAGAATCACACAAGATTTGTCTAATGGATCAAAATCTGAAACTTGCAAAGTAAGTGAGCAAGGTGAGCCTAGTAAGGTATACTCATCAGATTCTATTTCAAATTCCGATATACTTCCCACATATAACATGCTTTATGATGTTTATGTTGAAATGCATGGAGAACTTAAAGTGTTAGCTAAAAAGAATATAAAAAGAAAAATGTTAATTTTAGATCTTGAAAAGAAGATATGTGAATTACAAAACTTCATTGATATGCTGAAAATTGAAAATGAAACCTTAGATGCTAAACATGCTAACTCTTCATGTAATTGTACTTCTAATTTAAATATGACATCTATTTGTGAAAATTGCATTTGCATGGAAAATGGAAATAATACCTTAAATGATAAACTTGTTAATTTCAGATATAGTGATCACAATTCAAACAACTTACTTGCTACACGTTAAAATACTGGGTTTAAATCTAATATGGGATATATGCATGCAAATAACACACTTCACAAGAAACGAGTAGATGTTCTGAAAATTTTCATATCTTGAATCTCCTACTTGCTTTTATTGTGGATTGTATGGTCATACCTTGAATGCATGTAATGTTAGAATGCATGATGTTCCAAATGGAAATTTTATATGGATTACTAAGAAACAAAATCCCCAAGCTACTAACATCAAGGGACCCAATGTTAATTGGGTACCCAAGAAAATCAAGTAATTATGTTTTGTAGGCGTGCCTAAGGACGTATGAACTTCAAGTTTCATATGGGCAGCAAATGTTCTAGGCCCATGGAAGGTGAGAAGTTCAAACTTCTTTGACTTGTCACCAAGGAAAAAGACTATGACACTTATGAGCAGCTTGTCATCACACATGCTTGAAGTTAGGAAGTATTGTGCAACAAAGGTAAAATAAGGTATCTCTTCTTAACTACAAGTATTACATACTTTAAGTGTCATAAATATATTCTATAATAAAATCCTAGCAAGACCATAAAATCAAGAATCAAGAATTACCCCATAAATCACTTTTGGGCCTAATGATTTGTGTTTTACATTTATATCATCTTAAATGCAAACATGATATTATTGAACAAATATAAGAATCTTTCAACCATGTTTTTATTAATAAGTAAATGTAGAAATACTATATAGCATTTTCTAATCATGTTGAAGCACAACAAGTTAAATATCATATTAATGCAATTTAACCAAAACTATTCTTTGGAAAGCCTATGCGAATTTAATGCTTGATTAATCCATATCCAAAAGAGGAGAGAAAAGATATGCTTACTGTTTTATAGGTACTCATGAGGATAAACACTTCAAGAATTGATATACTATACAAGAAAAGGACAAGAATCAAGAATTGAAGAAAGGCCAAAGAAAATATCAAATATGGCAAACTTCAAACATCTTAAAAAGGATGAGGTAAAGCATATGAGGTAACCAAATATCATGATAAATTATGTTCTATAATGTCTAATCACATGTTCTGTCCGATATAATACCCAATTGTTTAAATGCATGCTAGACATCTAGATAATCCTAAATAATTTCACTTTTCGCCATTATATGCATGTATTCTTAATTGTAAAATGCATTCTTGATTGTATATAATTTCATGCAATTTTGGCTCTATGTTACGTGTAGATTAGGTGTTTAGGATAGCTCTTTAGCTTAGAGTCTTAGAAAACCTCTATATTAATTCAAACTGTGCAAAAATCTGTTTTTGTGACTTATTTAATCGATTGTTCTGTGTTTTAATCGATTACCTGGGCTAAAAATATTTTAAAACTTAAATCGATTAAGGTGGAACATAATGGATTAACTGTGTTAAAATTTAAATCCCATTAATCGATTAAGTGCAGTCATAAAACAGATTCAACCTCAGTTCTGAGTTACGTTTGTTCAAACCCTAACCTCGTGAAGCCTGTCTTCTTGTCTAAAATTAATCATACAATTCATCCTCAAACTCATATTTGAGCTACTCATTCCTTTTTTCTTTCCTCCTCTAAGCATCCAACCCATCAACTCAGTTGAAATTGAAAAACCTAAGCTTATCCACTTTCAAAACCCTAACTTCGAATTTCATCCTTAATCGATTATTTATCCAATATTTCAGAAAAAATGAGTAATGGGAGACCAAAAAGAGTAAAACATACAGTTGGTTCAAACATTTCTCTGCGTCATCCTAGACGTGTGAGAAATGTCAATACAGGTAGGTCTTCTTCTTCCAACGTTGGGCATAATCCTCCACTGGGTTTAGATCCATTTTATGCTCCTGCTCTTCAGGCAGAGAGGTTGGCTCATTTCATAAACCGGAAACCTACATACATCTGATATGCCGACATGACATGAATGGTGGAGCAATGATTTTAATTCCCGCAAGAATTAGAGGAACAAGGGGTTGTACGTTTTATGTAATTAAGTGGTAATATTTACCCCTCTCTGGTTCGAGATTTTTATGCTAACTTTCAGTATAAGGATGGTGAATATAGGAGTATGGTACAAGGGAATCTGATTTTATTGAATGATGTGTTGTTTATGGATGTGGGAGGTTTACTTGTGATGGTGGATCCCTTGGTGATTGCAACAATGACAAATGGAGCACGTATGCCTCTATAGAGATGTATAAGTCATACTTAAGGGGACCTCATTACTTTGTCTGAGGTGAGCTAAAAAATGCAGGTTCTTTAACCATAGAAAATAGGCTTTTACACTACTTAATAGCATACATGGTTCAGCGCAACACAAATCATGTGCAACCAACATTAAATGATTTGAAGCTTATGCTTGCTATTAAGAGAGAATATTGATTAGCTGGCCCGATGAGATTCTAATAGTGATGTATGGCATTGCATCCTCTTCTTCGAGATTGTTGGCTTATGGAATTTTTATCTCCCATGTCATTGATCATGTAGAGATCGACACATCTGGTGCGAAGATAATTGCTGTAAATACCAGAGAGAGCATGGTCCATGAGAACATCATTCACAAGATGAATATCTATAAATATGGAGGTGAATGCATGTATTAAGAAGACTACATGACCACTATGGATATAGAAATGTCTAAAGAAGAAGGTAGCGAGCAAGGTGAGCAAAACCAAGGGCAACAAAATGATGAGGCGTCTGATATGCCTTAAGGACCATCATTTGGTTTGACTCATCTGGATGCCATGGAACAACGCCTAAATGAGCATATTGACTTAAGGAACCAAGAATTTGTATCTAGGATACAATCTATGGAAGATAGGCTCACAGTGGAGTTTCGAAGACAAGATGAAGAGAATCAGAGTCAATTAAAGCAACTTCACTTTCTGTTCAGTTCCTTCGGTGGATTTCTGCAACCGCCTCCTAGATACCGTATGATGTCTAGTGTGTCCTAGTTAAGTGCTTTTTTTTAGGAGTTTTGTGGTTTTTGAAATGTTTTGGTTATTGCATTGTAATTTTTCAAACTTGTTAGTTTGTCTTTGTGCTTTGATTGGAAATGTAATGACATGACATGTTATGAATGAATTGATTTTGTGCTTTCAAATTGAATTATGTACTATTTATATCACTTTTGTAATCATTTGATCAATGGACGAGTGAATGTTCAGTAATTTTCAAATCTATTGTATTGATCTAATTGTGCCTAATTTTCAACCAACAAGTGGTATATAAATGGAAAAAGGCATAAAAAAATGGTATCATAAGCAAATGCTTTCATGTAAAGTACATAATCAGTATGAAACAAGTGTATGAAACCAGTGATATCAAATTGTATAACTTTTTGCATATAGCATGTGGCATGCACTGTATTCTATCATAATAGTAGGTTTAATCGATTGCTAACAGGCCATAATCGATTAACCATAACAAAAAATGCGGTTCTGGCCAAAATTGAATCACACATAATCGTTTAAGCACTATGCTAATCGATTAACATCTATGGAAATTGCATTATTTTTTCTTTCTTTTGTCAATATACTTTCATATATTAGTTTGGTTTTTGATCATGTCAAAAGAGGGAGAAAAGTTGTTGTTTATTTTTTGTAGGACTTTCAAGAGAAAGAGGGAAAAAATGCGCATCAACTTACAAGAACATAGCAAAATACAGTTGATTGCCATCAAGCAGTTCCAATAAAGAATTGTCAGATATAACAAGTTGTTAACAAATGTCAACAAGTGTTTGTCATCATCAAAAATAGGGAGATTGAAGACAAAGGACACATATAGTTTGATGTAGACAAAAGGTTGATATAGACAAGGATCGACAACATGATTAAATGTTCAAGGACAAGGTTTAGAGGATGAGCAAATCAACAAACAACAAGTATAAAAAATGAAGTGAAGCCTCAAGTTCATACAAGGCAAAACATTCAAAAGAGGATCTAGAGGCTAAGTCTTTAATATATTTATTAGGTCTTAAAATGCTTAATTAGGAAGAGTCTAGGTTAGGATGAACCCCAATGAAAGTCTCATTAGCTAAAATCAATCACATCTAAAATGAGACTTACATGCATACATACATGATTTACATGCACATACATACATACATGATCATGTGTTTGGAATGCATTTAAAAAGTATTTTAAATACATCATTCAAAGGCATGCATCATTAGTTTATAAATCATGTAGTAGGTTCATTCATAATTGAAATATATTTTTAGAAAACCATTAATCAATTAACAGATATGTTAATCGATTAATCATTGATTTCTTGGGAACCTGTTAATCGATTAAATGAGGGGTTAATAGATTAAGAGTTGTTACTATTTCTATTTTCTGTTATTTTCAAGAATTCGTTAATCAATTAAGATTTAGTATACTCGGTTAACTGCAGTTTAAAACAGAATAGTATTTTAACCCAAGTTTTTCATATTTCTTCATAAGAATGGAGAAAAAACTTTTCATAGAGTTAGAACACATATTCGAAATAAAGAGTTTACACATATTGTTCGGGAAATCTAAAACTCTAACTTTCATATCTTTAGAGAGATTTCAAAGGGTTCTTTTGAGAAAAGAAAATGGTGAATCTTTAGAAGATACTCGTTGAGCTTTATTATTAAATATTTTGTTGAAAAAGAAATCTTGCATCTAACACATTCTGTTTTTGTAATTGTGAGATCTTTTAGAAGGGTTGTTAGATTGTGAGAAAATTGTAAAATCTGCACATTAAGGTGCACATATAACTTGAAGAAAATTGTTAGACTAAGGCATTAGCATATTCTCTTAGTGTGTTGTATCATCATAGAAGGAGAATAGGTTTGGGAAAATCCTAGCTGTTGTTACGTATGTCTTCACGAGAAGCAAGAGGTCTTGGTATTGAGCGATACCTGGCTGGGGCCTAATCGTGAAAGGATATGAGATTTTAGTAGGCGAGAGTGAGAGGTCAAACCAAAGTTGTCACGTTCATATAGATCATGAAAGTAGTGTCTTGCATCTTGTATTGGAAGTGTGTTTGTAGCGAACATTGATTTTCCATAGTGAAGAAAAATCTTCAAAGATCAGAAGGGGAGGTCTGGATGTAGTTTGCAAGTGGACCCGCAAACAAACCAGTATAAAAGTTGTGTCTCATTCTTCTTTTCTCTTATCTTTTACATTTCCGCATTACTTGATTTACTTAACTTGACATGTACATAATTCTGTGTTAATTGCATATTCTGTATTGTGTATTTACTGTTCTTAACTGTCTGTAATAAGTGCATATAAGTTTAGTAGAATCTTGGTAATCTTGGAGATCGAAAGAAAAAAACATTCACTGAAAAGAACTAAATAATCGATTAAGTTGTTTAGTTAATCAATTAATAGCATATCGAGTTAATCAATTAAATTTGTGTATAATCGATTAAACAATGTATAATTTTGTGTTTTCGCTTTGTTTATCGAGCGACAGTAATTGTGTACCGTATCACCTGTTCACCCCCTCTAGGTGAGTGACAGAGCCCTATGTGACCCAACATTGTCCATAACTTATCTCTAGATATTTTTCACTCCGAAATCCAGGTTTCGACGTTCTAAACGTAACCCTAAATCGGGAGATTTTTAATCTCCGGTCGAGTTTTAGCCGACAAGATTCGGACATGGTTTTAATCATGATGTTTCATTGCATTAGTCACGTCACCATCCATGAGTCAAGCTTGCTTGTGGAAGAAGCAGGTCTTTTGCACAATCCCCCAAACCACTCATCAACTCATTACATCATCAAGATTTTGGTTGACCACTTTGATTTTCCCCCTAAAAATCTGAATTCCCCTCTATAAAGGCAACCCTTGGCCTCGAGGGAGAACATTTTTCCCTCCTCACCTTCTCACTTTACACCCTAAGCTTTTCAAAGAGATTTCAATGTATTCCCTCCTTGTTTTCCCATTCTCTCCCACATACATCATTAGATAGTTATCATTTTTGTTATGTTGTTCATGAAGCTATTTTATTTTAATGTTTGGATCCAAGTATTTTGTTGTTGTTAAATCATGTAAAGCTTGGATTTTTTCACTTGTTTTTTGCTTGAAAAACCATAGCCTTGAACAAGTGTAGAATAATTTATTTTTCTATTTAATGATAGAAAATATAATGTTGGTGTTTGAAATGTGTTTAAAGGTGATGATTTGTATATCAAAGGAACCTTTAAGGAGTTTTTAAACCATGTAAAGTTTGGATTTTACACTTGTTTTTGGCTTAAAAAACAATAGCATTGGACAAGTTCAGAATAATTTATTTTCGGTTTTAATGCTAGAAAAATTTAATGTTGGTGTTTGAATGTGTTGAAAGGTGATAATTTGTACATCAAACAAGTCGTTAATGTGTTTAATGATAAGTTGAAAAATCAAAACTTTCCTTGCCATTAAGACTAAAAACCGTGGCCTATATGTATCTAGGAAAAGTTTATTTTCTATTTTTGAAATCCAAAATGTTTATGAGTTTGAGTGTATTTAAAAATGTAAAGTAGTATTGTTAGTATGCTTAATGGATGTGTTATCAACACTGAAGTACCATGTGATTACCTAGAATGAATATTTTTTTGGATGACACCCCTTGGGCACATTAGTGAATTTGTGAACCATATTAAGGAAAATGATGAGTTTTTGTTGAAAAAGTGTTGTTTTAAAGAATTATGTGTTAAGGGTTTGATTAGTAAATGATATCATTTGATTTCCAACTTCAAGTAATGATTTGGGATAAAAGATCACTTACAAAAGTCTTGACTTTATCATCTAAAAGTGTTATGAAGTCTTGGATGATAGATTAGTTATAGTGTAGACGTTGTTAAGATAAGTTTACTTTAAAGTGGTAAGTTTAACTTAAGAAATCTTGATTTAAAATTTTAACTTTTAATGTATTGTTCTTGGTTATGTGATCAACACTAGCAACCCTTGTGGTTAGTAATAAAATGAAATGTGTTGAGATGACCATAGAGTGTTATTGAGTCCACTTGAGTTAGCTTACTTTAAAGTGGTAGGTTTAACTTAAGAGAACTTGATTTTAAAGTGTTGATTTTGGTTAAGAAACTTACCTTAAAGTGGTAAATATGCCTTAAAAAGTCTTCATGAAAGTAATAAATGTTGTTAAAATTTTATTTTAAGAAGGATGATTTTCTTAAACAAGACTTTCGATGATAAAGGATGGTTCAAGAATATATAATCTTTAACTAGATGGATGAAAGTGATTGAGTTCATGATAGGTTAAAAGATCTCTTTACCTTAGGGTTATCATGGAAAAAAAAATAACTAGCAAACCCACTAATTTGTTTTTCTGTTTACTTCTCAAGCTTCTGAAGTTGGACAACCTACTCGTTCACACTTAACAGGAATCACTCACTCGACAAACTAAGGTGAGGGAGAATACACTGTGACATAGTGGTGTCAAAATATGACATCCATACCTCCTAAAATACCTCAAAAGTTTGGAGTTGTTTTGGGTATTAAGAAATCTTGGATAAAGTACGTGTGGTTTCTTAAGCCATATTGTTTAAGTTATATCTATGTATAGAGTAATGTTGTAGTTATCCATGGATTAACATTACACGAATAACTGTAACTGTGATAATCAATTAACGTTTTAAGTATAATCGATTATCAGAGCCCTTGCTTGAGCGCCAAGCTCTCGCTTGGGCGAGACGTCTTCAGAAAGTTGGGTGTGATTTTGTCGCTTGAGCGGCAGATCTCGCTTGGGAGAGCGGTCCTAGTAATTTTATCTTGTAACTGTGATAATCAATTAACGTTTAGGTATAATCGATTATCAGAGCCCTTGCTCGAGCGTCAGCTCTCGCTTGGGCGAGAAATCTCTAGTAATTTTTGCTTGCTTGTGTCGCTTAATTGATAGCTCTCGCCTGGGCAAGAGCTCTCCAGGAAGATTGGATAATTTTTATCGTTTGAGCGCCAACTCTCACTTGGGATAGAGTACAATGATAACCTTTTTACCAAGGTTTCATTTTTTAAATTCTAGTTTCTCAAATCCATTCTTCTTCAATAAAACCTATAAAACTCCTTTATCAAGGATAATGTAATCCAAAGATGTAAACTTCTTAAGAAAGAACAATTATATTAGATTCTTGAGAGTTTGTAAAAGAAATTAATTATAACCAAAGTAATAAGTGCTAAAAATTACATCGTTAAGGGTGAGGCCCAAAAGGTTATCTTTTCCCCACACAACGAGATCGTCTGATCGTAAGAGGCTTGGCCATTGGCCGTCCAGGGTGATTCAACGATGGTTCATAGTGGAGATGAGGT
The DNA here is from genome assembly GCF_001865875.1 of Lupinus angustifolius. Taxonomy (NCBI): domain Eukaryota; kingdom Viridiplantae; phylum Streptophyta; class Magnoliopsida; order Fabales; family Fabaceae; genus Lupinus; species Lupinus angustifolius. The sequence continues at coordinate 25,082 of NW_017718591.1, forward strand.
TTTCCTCTGTTGATGTTAAGATCGGGTCCCACTAGAACCATTTCAAATGAGAGATGTCTTAGGATGGGCCGATCGTAATAAAAGAATGGTTAAAAGTTTTAATATGCTAACCTCGGTTAATGTGCATACTCATTGTAAATAATAAAGTAGTGGAGAAGAAATTTTCGAAGACAAATGAGCCATGAGATGTTGAGAGGGTTGGTGATGGCGGTGATGGGTCAACAAAGCCTTGAGGGAGAGTCTAGGTGAGACGAGTCCCCTGTATTCCTAGATGATGTATTCTGTTGGATCGAACAGTTCTCACAACGTAAACTAGACGATCTCTAACAACCCCTCTTTGCAATCAGGATCGATGAGAGGGATGCCCATAAATTGTTTGATACGATACCGTCCTGAAATGTAAAGTTTCACTTGAACAGATCGATCATATATTCTTGCGAGGAATAGGTTGGTGCATTCAAATCGGGTTGTTATGGGACATGTACTCTTGATTATTTCCGAATAGTTTGTTGGGAGGATATTGGTGTAAGGATGAATGAACTAAACATAGCATTCATATATTTAACTCGTGGATATTGATCCTCATAGTCTGAGTTACAAACATCATTCATCATTTGCATTTATGTTTGTGATAACATAGTATGTATATTATGTGTGTTATGTCTGAATGTGATAATTTGTATTCCATTTTGTCAATGAAAAATATTCATTAGATGTCTTACTCCATTTCTTTCTCCTTGTTTTCGGTACACGTTCTTGTTCAGATGGACCAATCGGTGGGAATTCAGAGCTACCAATTATCGATGTTCCGAGAGGGGGCATGGAGGTTTGACAAAAATCGATACACCTACATAGGCCCTTATGCCTTAGAGTTGGAGATGGTGTGTGACGACATGACATTGCGCTTTCCATCTCATCATGCAGACATAGAGACTTCTTTTACCCTACTAGACCAGAGGCTGATACTTACCATATCATCCACCTAGTCTACGACTCCTTGTAGGCCAACTACTATAGTGCCGTCAATGAGGCGAAGGAGTTGGAACGATGTGATATGTTCCCCACCATCTAGGAGAGCCGCTCAGCGAACCATGCCAGAACCGCAGGCAGATGCTGGACCAGAGATTAGGTCTCGGGATTTGGTTTTTGACACCATGGAGGAAATGGAAGCTGAGCAGGAGAATTGAGTGGAGTTGATCTGCATAGAGGACTCCATCGAAGTGGTAGACCTCTCTTCAGAATCCGAGATGGAGGAGGATCAGATGAGGATTCTAGTGCCCCCGTTAGAATTAGAGCTAGCCATTAGGAGCCATTTCCTTTTATGTTTTTCTTTTTGGGGTTAGGGTATCTGTGTAGGGTACTTTTGTAGTGCTGAATAACTCAACCTATTTTGTATAGCTTCAGTTTAGGCGATGATTAGATTCCACCTTGTTTTATATACTAGCATTTTACTTGATCAAGCAATACCTCATTAAATGTGTTGTAGGGTCAAGTCTAATTATTAGCGAAGAAATATTTAGAAATGTGTTGTGTCATGTTCCTTTACCGTTATGTATCAGTTTTTAATTTTCCGCAGTTTATAAAAATGTGATGTCTTGAAAATAGAATGGATTTAAGGAAAATAATTTGTGGTTTATATGTTATATAAAAGAAATTTTATTTACCCATTTTCCAAGAGATTAATTACACTATTTTATGAAGTAATTTTCAGGGCGTTACATAGAGGAAGGAAATTGGTTCTGAATTTCACAATTGGTTCTGAATATCACGATGATGCTCTCATCATTGGAGAAGACAATTACCTAAGCATTTCATATGGTGATTGTGCTTGGATCGTTGATTCTGGTGCTTCTTTCCATGCAAGTCCACATGAAGGTTTTTCTAAAACTATAAGAAAAGTGATTATGGTACTGTGAAAATGGAAAACCATGTTACTAGCATGATTGCAGGAATTGGTAATATTGTGCTACTAACAAACACGGGATGAAAGCTTGTACTGAAGGATAAGAGACATGTCCCAGATATGTGTCCCAGCATTATCTCAACAGGTAGGTTGGATGATGCTAGTTTTGTAAGCCACTTTGGTATTGAAAAGTGGAAACTAGCAAAAGGAAACCTAATCATTGCTAGAGGCTCAAAGGAAGGATCTTTGTACATTATGCAAGGAGGAATTTGTTCTGGATGAGCAAATGTTGCTACCGACTCCAAAGATCTTTGGCATAGGCGTTTGGGGCACCTGAGTGAGAAGGCACTTCAGATGCTCGCCAAAGACCATCTTATAGTTATAAAAGGTCAAATTTTAGATTACTGTACTGATTGTCTTTATGGTAAACAACATAGAGTCAATTTCCAGAGAACCAACAATCCCTCACATATAGATGAAGTACTTGACTTCTGATGTTTGTGCACCATCAGAAAGATTTGTTGGAGGAATCTACTACTTTGTCACATTCATAGATCATCACTCAGGAAGAGCATGAGTGTACTTGTTGAAAAGCAAAGATCAAGTACTATTAGCATTCAAAGAGTTACATGCACTAGTAGAATGTGAGAGTGGAAAGAAGTTGAAGTGTCTAAAAGTAGACAATGATGGAGAGTATCGTGGTCCATTTGAAGCCTATTGCAAGACTTATGGTATCATACTGAAAAATACCACCAAAGACTCCTCACTTGAATGGAGTAGCTAAGAAGATGAACTGCAAAATTGAAGAGAAGATCAGATGCATGTTTCAATATGCTAATTTCCCCAAGTCTTTCTGGGATGAAGCAGTAAAGACTATAGTCGATCTAATAAATCAGACACCTTGAAGACCCCTGAACGGAGAAATTCCATAAGAAATATGGTACAAGAAGAAGGCACCCTTAACCACCTGACAGTATTTGGATGCAGAGTCTTCATCCACATTCCAAAAGATGAGAGAAAGAAGTTGGATGCTAAGACCAAAGAGTGCATTTACCTTGGGTCCCTAAAGGATGAATTTGGGTACAGACTGTGGGATCTAATAAACAAGAAAGTTATGAGAAGCAGAGATGTTATGTTCTTTGAGGATCAGACGATCAAAGATGTTTAGAAGAAAAACCAGTGCAAGTCTAAAGTTCGAATTGATTCAGGGGAGAGATTCCTCAACAGATAGATCATGATCATCAGATAGATCTAGAACAGATAGACCAACAAGTAGATCATGCTCAAACAGAACTTGACCATATTAATGAAGAGTCAAATCATGATGAAGTGGTGGTAAGCATACAAATCCATTAAGAACTCGAGCTAGTAGAGTATTAGATGCAAGTTGAACTTAGGCGCTCCGGAAGAAGCAAAGCACCATCTTAAAATTATCCCGATATATTAAAGCCATGGAAGATGAGATGAACTCGTTACATGAGAGCCACACTTATGATCTGGTGAAGTTTCCTAAAGGAAGAAAAGTCTTGAAAAACAAATGGGTTTAAAGGAATAAAGTTGAAGAAGGAAGCTCAAGACCATGATACAAAGCTCAGATTGTTGTGAAAGGATGCAATCGGAATAAAAGAGTTGATTTTTTTGAGATATTCTCACCCGTGGTAAAGTATTCCTCCATAAGAGTAGCATTGGGTATAACAGCTAGCCTAGACTAAGAAGTTGAACAACTTGACGTTAACAAATTTTCTTACACTGAGACATCAAAGAAGAAATCTACATGGAAAATCAGAAGGTTATGAAGAGCCAAGCAAGGAATAATAGTTTATATGGTATGAAACAAGCCCTGAGACAATGGTACAAGAAGTTTGAATCCTTCATGACCAAATACAGTTTTAAGAAGACAATAAGTGATCATTGCACATTCATTAAAATTTACGAAGATGAAAACTTTAATATCCTCCTCTTATATGTTGATGATATGTTAATCATTGAGTGTGACAAGACCAAGATTGCTGGTTTGAAGAATGCGTTGAACAAGTCTTTTGCTATGAAAGACTTGGGTCCTACAAAGCAGATCTTTGGAGTAAGGATAATCGGATATCATTCCACGAAATGTTTATGGCTATCACAAGAGAAGTACATTGAGAAAGTTCTCAAGAGATTCAACGTGGATAAGGCAAAGTCTGTTAGTGTTCCACTTGCTGGACATTTCAAGTTAACAACAATACAATGTACAACTAGTGATGAAGAAAGGAAAGAAATAAGCAAAATGTCTTATTCCTTTATGGTAGGAAGCCTAATGTATGTCGTGATTCGTACAAGACTAGATATTGCCCATGTAGTTGGAGTTATGAGTTGGTTCTTATCCAATCCCGACAAACAGCATTGGAATGCAGTAAAATGGATATTGAGATATCTGAGGAGAACTACTAAAAGATGTTTATGTTTTGGTAATAAAGATCCTACGTACATAGGATACATAGATGATGACATGGTTGGAGATATATGTTCCATAAAATCTACATCGAGTTATCTAACTACCTTTGCAGGGCGAGCTGTATCTTGGAAATCCAAGTTACAAAGATGTGGAGCATTATCAATAACTGAAACAGAATATATTGCAACATCTGAAGCTGGTAAGGAGATAAAATATATTGAAAATATCTTGCATGAGTTTGGTCATGTTCAAGATAGATATGTTTTACACTGTGACAACCAAAGTGCAATCCACCTAGCTAAGAATCCTACGTTTCATTCTCGGACAAAGCATATTGATTATCATTATCATTGGATACGAAATGCTTTCGAGAATGGTGAGTTGCAGCTAGAGAAAAATCGTACAGATGACATCTGGTCCGACATGATGACCACGACAATTTCACTCAAGAAGCTAACAGAATGTTGCAGAAGTGCATAACTAGTGTTATCCATCAATTAATTCAGGAAGTGGGAGATTTGTTGGGAATCCTTCATAATTGATGTGGAAGCAAGACCAATTTATCTTGGTAGATGGACCATTGAGTACATTCAATGATGGCTATTCCAGGGTCTTGGAAGTGTTCCTTAACTCTTGAGAACATTGAAGTCTAACTTAGAAAGTTGGAGTAACACTTTTCAAGGTGTCTTGATGTAGCTTTCCTCTCTTTCACTATATATAGGGGACTTGTGAGGAAGAGATGCAACAAGCAAGTGAGAAAGAACAACATAGAGAGAAAGTGAGGAAGTTTATATCCACTTAGTGTGAGACTTGTATTCCTAGTGAGATACTAGAGAGATTTTGTTTTTCTATCCTTTTTGGGTGAGATTGAGTGTTATCCTCTTTGTAAGAGAGTCAAATATTGTAATCCTACTTTCTATAATAGAGATATTTTCTGGACCAGGTCACGTGGTTGTTTCCTTCTCACATTGGGGAGGTTTTTCCATGTCAAAATTCTTTGTGTTATTCTTTTACTTTAAATTTCCTAACATTTCTCTTCCCGTTTCCTAATAATGCATCTCCTTATAGGAGGAAGCAAGTTATCTTTTTAATCTTCCACATCTATTCGAATTTATTTTATGTTTTTTTCCTTGTAAAAACTTATAAGCTTGAAAAAACAACATAACAAACATTAAACTCGACAAAGAAGATTGCCTATACTTGGGTGACAGACTAGTAACACAAAAAATCTTACTAGTAGGGCTAAAAACGAGCTCAATCGAGTTAAACTAGAATTCATTTCAGTTCATCTTGATAAAGATTTGTTCTGCTCAATAGTTGACTAGGGTTAGAAACCAACTATGTTTTCAGTCCGAATTCAGTTTCACTAAAGCTCATGAATTATTCGATTCGGTAACTTGGATTCAGTTGATTTGTCAGCTCAAATGACAGTATATTATGTAATATATAAAATTAAATATATTCTTCACGTTATATATATATATATTATGTATATACATATTTATACACGTATATAAATATATAAAATTGAATCAACTCATGAATCTAACAAGTCCATTGTACTTGACTCAAGTTTGGATTGTTTATTTAAAGAGCTTAATTTTTAGCTTCAATTCGACTCGTTTGATTTATGGACTAAATTTATCGAGCTAAACAATGAGTCGAGTTTTAAACCAATATCGATTTTGTTCAATTCATTGCCTATCCTACCCACTACTATCACTTATTTTATGGGAAGATCTCTCACTTAATGCATTGTGACAATGGTGACCCGAACCAATGATGGTTGGATTTTGTTATCTTAGTATGTCATCTAAGTATGTGTAGTATCTTGTTTGTCCGATTGTTTCTAAGTATGCATTTGATATAAATTACATTTTTAGTTTTAGTTTATAAAAGATTATAAATTGTGAGATTATAATCCATTCATATCATAATATATTTATGTTTGAGTACCTTAGCTACAAACTAAATATCAGCTAATATGTTTTAGTTGGATAAGGTAAAAATATTAGCTTTTTTACATAATAAATTACAACAAAATATAAAATTATTTGTTTACGTTATAGTTATTTTGGTTATTTTTTATACTATTTCTAAGTATACTCTTTTTAATATTTATCATACATATATATTGACTACAAATATTTTAATTTTTAATACCTCATGATAAACACTAAATCATATTAAAATAAAAGACAATATAAAAACCATTATCAATATTTGAAATCAACGTAACATACAAATAAATAAAAATTACTAAACTTGAATCAGACAATCCACAAAATAAATAAATAGTGCACAAAGGATAACATAAGCAATCCAAGATGGGGTCTAAAAAATGAAAGTACTATTGAAATTTGAGGGGTAAAATTAATAATGAAATTGGTTCGAAAAAAAGCAACTCAACATAAAAAAAATGTCAATTTTGCTTATTTTTCATAAATAAAATCTGAGATTATAATGTAGGTGAGTTTCCAAATAGAATTGGGCTATAACTTTAAGTGTATTTGTTTCAAAAATAAACAAAAACTACAAAATTTTCATATATACGTATAGGAACAAGTATTGTTATGTTAAATAAATAAACTAAAAGGGACATGTCTATATTATTGTAAATATAGAAAGAAAAAATGAAGTGAAACTATCAATGAAAATAATAACTGGTAAATTAGTCAATAGGTTGTTACAACAATTATAAAAAGTGGTCAAATTCACGACAAATTAAGTAATATTATATTGTTCCACTAAATTATTATCCAAGTGAAATTTATTTGGTTTAATTTGTTGTTATTTCCCTGTAAAAACTAAATTAATAAATTTGTAAGTTAATTTGATAAAATATGTTGGAATTAAACTTTATTATTTACCTATCTGTGTCCAAGTAATTTAATATAAAAAAATTAAACAATAATTCTTTCAACATCATTTTTATTTAACATCATTATTATTCTAATGAGTAGATCAAACACACATTTCCATAAACATCAATTCCTTGAATGATTAACAAAAGTAATTTTTAAAAAACTTGGATGTTAAAACTGACTTATTAATACAACTCTATTCCCAGAAGTTATACTCAAAATGTGAAATATTTTTGATGAAGCTAGAAAATATGATTTCCATCACACATTTGAACCCTATAAAACATACCCAAAGTGATCAAGCTAGAGTAAACATTAAACATTAGAATAACTCATAATAATCATGAAAGAGAAATATACCTGTAAATAGAATCAAAATGTATACATAAAGTTAAATATTTACATCCAATCCCTATAGAAAAGATATTTAGCTACTCATTTCTAAGGCACCTAGAACAAAGGAGTAAAGATGAAGAACTTTTATTGAACAATGAACTTCTCAAAGGTTGATATATTTTTTCCCTCAAACCTACCTCTCTTAATTGATCACTAAGATCAAACTAAAAACCTAAAAAATTGTATAAAAGCTTTAGTCGTTTCTGTTTCCTAAAGATGATCCCAAAAAGTTAATATATTTTGCCTTTAAAATGTTGTAGGATCATGTAATCTCGTTAAGTGATATAGTTTTCGCCAAGCGGCAACCTCCTGAATTCTAAACTTCCTATTTCATTCTCGTTGAGCGAGGGTGTGCTTGCTAAGTAAAGCCTTCTTTCTCAATGAGCGAGGTTTTCACTCTCGCTAAATGAGATTGTGCACATTAAGTCATATGCTTTGTCCATTTTTTATGCCCCCACACCTTTTTTCCAACTAAATGACTTGATACATTCTTGAGTGATCAATATGAGTTAAAAATTGCATAAAAACTAGTATAGATAGGTGAAATGCATAAAAACCAGTATAGATAGGTGAAATGAGCACTTATAACCAAACATATAAATTTTGTCTACAAAACAAAATATGAGAAAAAAATTGTCTAATGTTCCTTTCTTTCCTATTCTTTCATTAAAATCATTTTCCTTTCTTTCCTATTCTTTCATTAAAATCATTTTCCTTTCCTTTCCTTCTTTGAATGAAACATAGCATTAGAAGTTTTAAGAGTTCATTCCCTTTCTAATTTTTGAAGTCCTTTTTCTCTCTCTCATCAACAACTAATTCCAAAATTCATGTAACTGTCCATATAATAATACATAATTAAGGGTGAAAATAAAATAAGTCAAATCATATTTTACCATTAACGAGTTGAACCTATATAATATATAGGAGATTAAGTATGACCTATTTACTTGTTTAAAAAATTATTAAAGCCATCTATTAACTAATTTAAAGGTCTATATATTATAAGACCTTTAAATAGATAAGTAGGTATGCCTTTAAATAGGCTATATTTTTGCTTTTAACTAAGTTCATGTAACACTATAATCAAAATATTGTTTGTACATATTTTATATTAAAACTTAATATATAATAATATTAGTTATATTAAAATAGTACAATATGAATATTATTATGTAATATAACTAAATAAATCAGTCTGATAGATCTAATGAGATTTTTAGATTAGTTAAAGTCTGTTCTCTAAAGCTAAATATGTTTTAAAAAATATATTAGTCTGACTTGTTCATAAAAAATATTTGGCATAGCATAACCTACTATAAATTAAGCAATAAGTCCTTGACAAGCAGAGGCATGACCTGTTTCTTTCTGCCCTTATAAGTAATCATGTCGAATAAATAATCCAAGCGAATAGTATGGCATAGGGTAAGCATGGATCAGATTAGTATGGGTTAAAGCTTGTATTCACCCGATCCTAAATGTTGGTCGAGTCATCTTTTGAATCTGGACTTGACCCTAGAACCGAAACTAACCCGACTCCTAAATATCGATCGGGACAGCCTTTAAATCTGACTCGACCCTAGACCCGACTAAATATCATATATACTTATTTTAAATAAAGTCTTCACCAAAATTATTTCTTATTATGAATATGCAATTTGATATATAAAATTATATATATACATTTGAATAGAGATATATATAAATATGATGAGTGAGTGATCATGTGATGGGTTGGGCTGGGTCATGCTTGGTCCATACCCAGTCCAAATATTGACTGTGTCTAATTTTTGAACACGAACTCAACCCTAAATCCGATGAGATCTGACCCTACTAGGACTCGATCATGACCGGGTCATACCAGATGAACGGGTAGGGCCAGATCCTGCTCGCCCCTAGTACGATCCAATATCCACACAGACTTGTACACGTATTATCTAATTTTCTAAACATTTGTATTCTCTTTCTGTAGTTACTTGTGTGTGCCGAACATTATCCAATCTTGATTTGCTTAAGTTTACCCAAATTAATGAATATTTGTTGTCGTTAAAGGGTCTTATGCAAAGCCCATAATAGGATATTTAGATGGCTAGTTGTAATTGTTGTTACCTGTATCAGTCTTCGTGTGTGAAGGAAACCTAAATCATCTTTTTAGTTAGAAACATGGTCTATTTTGATTGGGCTATGTTAATGTCTAGCTTGATCCAAATCACTCGTCCAACAGATTGTGAGTAATGAGTAATCCAATAATTTGATTTATTTGACCGAAATCCCATGATTCTTTGTTTTTGCAGAAAGGCATACTCTCCTTCGAATAAATTAATGTAAAAAAGGAAGAGAAGAATGAATTATTTTCCTCATCATTTTATACTGTTACTAATAATTATAAGTGTCACTTGTTTTTATTTTGTTTTCAATTTGTAAAGGGAATTCTGTTTTCAGTGTTTTCTATACTAGGATATGAAATAACATGACCAAGCAGACCTTAAGCAATTTTAGGGAATTGGAAAATGAAAGTAGGAGACAAATGGTTCTTCGAATCCATGTTAGTTCTTAATTAGCTTTACTATATTTCACACTAGGTGTAATATTTGTGGGGCACAACCACGGAAATCAAACTAGCATTTTTTTAGTGGAGATGATCGATTATACAAACAATTTATACACTAGAAATGTCATAAAAATTAAAATTAGAAGCGACCAAAATATGTCAAAGTATGACAAGTGAGGAGTTCGTGTTACTTTTTACCAACAGGTTATATATAATATATGTGACGACTTTGTGACAATATTTTTCTTTATAAAGTAGAGCATTGATATTCAGCCATATAAATAAAATGACTAATGCAAAAGTTATCACCTGAATATAATTTTTATTAATTTTTGTATCTTGTTCTAAGATGCCACTTTTGGAGCTTTCTTTTTCTGTAGTGCCCTAGTGGGTAACTGGTTATGCATATGTCTGTTGTCACTGGCTCAGTGCTATATCTAATCCAATACCCCACTCTAAGCTTCTGACTCATAAATTTCAATATACGTCTCTACCCATTGGTTGACGAATGCTCATAAAATTAGTCACCAAAATGATATACAGCTAGCTATACGAAGTAGTGTAGTACCCACTCAGCAGAAGAAGCAGAAAGGACACAAAAAGTTGTACTACACAACTTCCTCTATATAACTCCTACAGTAATTGGTAACATTAAACAAAATATACTAAAAAAAGAAGTACTTGTACACTGTGTATATATATTTTTTTCTTAATTTATAGTGACCATGATATTTATATATTGGCTATAGATCCTAAGGTGACTAGGCCAAAAATAAAGCAGTAGTTGTTGTTCCCAAAAGAAGGGTTACTATAACTAAAAATGGTGTCATGTTCTTTGTCATAAATATGGGATCAAACATTGACATGTGTAATCATAAAAAAAATGTTAGTTCAATACATCTGTCCTCAACCTCCACTTATGTTAAAGTTGCGAGTGTTGGAAAGAACCTCCAAGGAGGCAATTTCTCTCTATTTTGTCGTCTTTTTTAAGGGTGCGACTAACTTGCAAACTGCAAGTTAGTTCGCATCCAAGTGAACTATTTGGATAACTGTTAGATGGAAAGAAGATTAATCTGAACCGTTAAATTTGTTACCAGTTATCCCTTATATATAGAAGTTAGTATGGTACATGACGACTTCAATATAATTCTGAGGTTGAAGTCGTTTTGTCCAAAATAACTTTTAACCGCTGAAGTTGAAGTTGTTTTCATTCAAAACGATTTCATGGTTGAAGTCGTTATTATAGAACACGACTTCACAAAATAATAATTTCTGCAGAAGCCCATTTGGTAAAAGTCATCTTCAGTGACAAGGAGAACAATTTAATATCTTTTACTAGACTCTAAGCCAAATAGAACAATTTGTATATTAGCTAATGTGGTAAATAGTAGTTTATGAGGATGTGGGTTCAAGCCTTCTTCCTTCATGTTTTACTTATTTTTATTTTTATTTTTATTTTCCATTTTTGAAAAAAACTTATTCTATAATCATAGTTATTATTACTAAATTAAAATTTTGTATTTTGAAGGATAAAAAGCTCAAACCCAAATGAGTTACAACATACTTTGATATATTTAGCTTGCAATTTAATAGATGATATTAAAGCAAATGCAAAATAGGAAAAATGAAGGAGGAGAGAATTGAACGTAGGTTACAATTTGAAAATGCCTTTTACCAACTAGGCTGCTGTGTAATTTGTTATATTTTAAAGTCATGTTTTGTAATAACAACTTTAACTATGAAGTCGTTTTGGACAAAAATAACTTCAACTTCAGAATCTGCCCTTCACTGAACCGACTTCTATACTATATTGAAGTTGTCTTGTTCCATACCAACTTCTATACTATATTGAAGTTGTCCTATACCACACCGACTTCTATATACAAGAAGTAACCGGTTACAAATTTAACAGCTCAGATTAATGTTCTTTTCATCCAACGGTTATCCAATAGTTCGCTTGGATGCGAAGTAACTTGTAGTTCGCAAGTTAGTCGCACCCAAATATGTATATGTTCCCTTGGCAAATCTACTAAGAAGTTAATATATATAACTAATCCCACTTGTGACAATTCCACGTCAAAGAAAGCAATGAACCACCCTTTATCATTACTTTCGTTTCTTTCTGAGTCCTTTTCCTTATCATTCTGCCTCACTTACAAATTTAGCATGGGTTAATTCTTATTCCAGTAAATACACATTTTAGTCAATATGTTTAATTGAAAAATTGAAATTGGTCCCTAAATATTTTAAATATATATCAAATTAGTTATTTTTATGATCAATTTAGTTTCTATTGAGAGTTGTAAAACATGTTAAAAAATAACTAATTTGATCGATATTTAAAATTTTCGAGAACAATTTTAGGTTTTTTCATCTTTGAGGGATCAAACTAATAAGATCAAACAACATAAAAAAACTAAAATGAGTATTTATTTAATTTTTTTTTTACCTTTTTTTGATTCATCATATCTATCCATAAAAATCTATCTTCTACAAAATATAAAGTTCCACGTGTCCTTATAAAAGTGCATGCCAACTGCAATTACTATGATTTGATTAAGTGGAGTAGGTTAATTATACTATGATTTGATTGTAATTCAAACACTGAAATGAAGATTATCTCAGACAATATCTCAAATTATTCTTCTACATCTTAACTTGAGCCCCGAGTTCGTAGACGTTCTGCTCTAGCAGAAGCAATGTAAAATCCTCAGCTATGACATTTTCATCATACAGCACCATATGACTCGTATATTTTCTGACTTAAGCATCAGTGTTTTGGAGATACCAAACCTGTCATGGACTCAGTGCATCGAGAAAATTATTATTAGAGCAGCCGGCCCAGCTGACTTACCACACTTACCCGTTTGTTACAAGTTTGTATATTAATATTTGTTATGGGTGAGAATCGAACCCTCAACCTCTTTTACTCTATTCCTTAGACCTTTCACTATGACAATCAGACTTCCTTATAACTCTTTTTTATTTTTTAAATTTACTATGAATGAGACTCGAACCATCAACCTCATTCACTTCATATGACACCTAGCAATTACCTTTATTTTTACTTAGTATACTATTTAATTATTGAGATGAATATAGGGTGCATGATCATGTTTTATCTCTATATGCAGTATATATATTATACTTATGTTTAGTTAAAGAGGCACTTTGCTTGTACAAGTTGGTGTTACATATGATGAAGCATGTGATATGGCTTGACATCTTGTATATGTGAACATTCAAAATTGGTTATCTACTCAAATTAATCAGTTCACTACATTAGAAAGCATCTGATTGGCATTATTATGAATTTTTTGAGAGAGGAATTATTATAATCTTAAGTTCGGCATTATTATGAGTTTTTTGAGAGAGGAATTATTATAATCTTAAGTTCATTAATTCATGTATTGGATTTATCCTTTGCCACCTTGTGGATAAACTCATTTGCTGTACCCTTCCATCCACCATTTCATCAACTCAGATAAAGAATCTAGCAGATTTAGACAGCTAGCGAAATTAAGAAACCCTTTCACTTGACAAAGATTTAGATTTGAAAGAAAAAACAATTATCAATTTCAAGAACACAGCTTTGCAAAAGTCAATCATGAACCATCCTTGAATGAAATTATAGGAATCTGGCGTGCCCTCCATCCATACATGACAGCACAGTCTTGCAAGTTAGATTATGGAATGGAAAGAAGGAAAATAGAAAACTTAAAAATCATAAAATACTCTTGTGAGATAAGTTTAAAGAATAATATTTTTTTCTCTCTCCAAAACTCAACTTGCAAATATACCATATTGTTATCGATATATAAGTCATTCTCTCACGCAAGCTAAATCATACGATCTTATTTTACTCTTCCTATATTTTTTAAATTTGTTTAATTGGTTTATTTCTTTCTTCACATGGCAAAATCCAGAAAGTACAAAGAATATCAATAGCAGCAGCGTTGAGAAAGTGGAGTAAGCTTCCCGAGGTGCGCACATATTTCCGTGGGACAAGCCTACACCGACTAATCGCATTGTTGCGTGCGTCTCACACCGTCGCACCTTGACTTTAACCATGAAAACCAGCCCACGACACACTTCCGGATGATTGGGCTTGCGCCTGTTCGTACTGCAGCTGTGCCCCTAAGGGCTTCACCAAGCACCACATCCTTCCGTGCAGGACTCGTCACACCAAGAAGCCTCGGAACGTCCGTGGGATGCCGCAACTACCAACTCCGCACCGTGGGACCAATCCAGCACAGATGAGGGGACAATCTGATCAATTGTTGTGTTTGTGTATATAATATTTGTTGTTACCGTAGCTTGCAACAATTATAAATGATACGAAATAATATTTACTGTCTGAGTCACGACTAGATTGCTCTCTTTAAGACGTTTCATGGCACTGTCCAAAATGTGCAAGCAGACTATCAACCACGCCGTCCCCAGGATCAAACAACCCATATATATGTTATCAAATTTTTACTACACTGTAAGAACCGATCTCGAATACATCCACCACTATATGGCTACTAGTGCCAATTCTCGAAATTCCCACAATATGGCTAATAGTGTCAATTCTCGAAATACCCACAATATGGCTACCCGTGCCAACTCTCTAAATTTCCCACGATATTGACTATCAGTGTCAGTTCTCGAAATACTCAGAATTTGGCTACCCGTGCCAATTCTTTTCCTTCAATACCGACTACAAGTGTTAATTCTCAAAATTCCCACAATTTGGCTGCATGTGCCAATTCTTAGTGTCATAGAAAGAAATAGGGAGAAGTTTGTCGAAAATGCATCGGCGGAAAATATGAGGGAGAAAGAAAAAAGTTGAATGAAAACACATTCAACTTGGGGCAAGTTATAATGAGGGGGAAACCCTCTATCTATAACATGAGATTTTTTTTTTCATGTTCCTCATCTCTCCAACGTGGGACTTGAAACTTGTTTTTTTTTCTTCTTCAAATTTTTTCTATGTGGTACTTTGGAATTTTTTAGATTTCACACTCAAAAGTTCCCAATAATGGTTTTCAGCAAACCATGTTCCAACAATCCCCACATGAAATTAAAAAACGATTTCCGAGAATATTTGTGGTCTCAGTAAGATTGTGCATAAACAAAGGTGTCATGCGACTTGAACCTTTGCATAGTGAATAAGATCCAAATTTTACTAGAGTGACTCGTAGTCTTGAACTCTATCTCCGACATCAAACCACATACAACGTTTTCAAAGATGTATTTTGTAAAGTCTGTGCGTTAAAGGTCATGCACATATATCTGAGTATAGTGAATTCTCTATAAATTTATGCCCTAAAATTTCATAGGTAGCGGCCCCCACTTCCACATTCATATAGGCGAGTCTATCAAGAGTACTCCTATAGCCTATATGCTCCACTCCAATTGGAGTATAAATCTCATTAAGAGTTTAACTCATCCTTACATATGCTGCAGGAATCATGTTTCTCATAATTTTATAGCATGTTCATTCTCATATAACTTCACAACTTGTTATTACCCATTTAACCTATTTATTGGGATCTCCAGTCAGTTAGGTCAGGTTACCATCATAAATGATCCTCGTTCTAAGGGCAATAGTCACATACTCTTAGAAGTATTAATGACTTTCTCTCTAGCCAGTCCTTTCATCAAAGGATCTGCTAAGTTATTCTCAGTGCGTACATGATCCACTCTAACAGCTCCTGTAGAGAGTAACTCTCTAATGGTGTTGTGCTTTTGACAAATTTGTCGTTTCTTACCGTTATAAAAGTGATTCTCAATTTTTGCAACAATCGCGATACTATCACAATGGATCAACACAACTGGTATCATTTTTCTCATAGGGGAATCTTTGTAAGCAAATTTATCAACTAGCTTACTTCTTCATTAGCTATTGCTAATGCTATCATCTCAACTTCTACAGTGGATTGAGCTAACATAGTTTGTTTCTTGTTCGACTCTAGATATTCCATCTCATCATTTATGGCTTCTCGCCACAAATCAACGTAAAAAAAAATCATAACTTCTTGGAAAGTTGATGGATTATCCTCCAATATATAGACCATATAATCAGGTCTATACTCTCTAACAATTCTTACTTCTTCTAGGTTTTATTTCAAACCTTTCATTTTCCATCATTATCTCAAATCACAAGTATGTAACTAGTTGATGTCCCTCACTATTCCTCAATTTAAAAAGAAATTTATCTTCATTGAATCCAACATCGTTAGACTCAATGATCACTTTTGAGTTAAGGTCGTAAAACTTGTACGCCTTGCTGTTTACAACATATCCAATGAATATACATTCATAGGCTCTGTGAGTTTAACTCTCTAGGGCCATACCATTAGAAATGATTTCATGAACAATTCTATGTATCCCATAGGACTAGAACTCTACTGATTTATTATCAGTCATTTGATACTTGAGATAGTGGTAACATCATAATTTGTTTTTTATTTTAACTTCATCAATATCATATTTCTTTATTTCTCAAGTGCAAACCAAATTAATTTGGAAGACTTATATGAGATATAGTAATCATATAGATCATCTCACAACTTATTCAGAATGAAATTATTACATATGTAATTATTTTCATCCTATATAGCTATATTAATAGCTAGTTTATCCTTTTTCAGCTTTCTGCAGCAGCATTAGACCAATGATTTTCAAAACGTGTACAACTTTTCTCATAATGGAAAAAATTTCATCTTATGTTGCTAACGTTTAAAATTTATCCCATCAAATCGAAATGATTTGTTCAGGTCATAACTGTTCGGTCCAGTAATATTATCTACGAATGTCATTGTAGTAGAAACGTCTTATAATTGTTGTTACTGTAAATTGCAACAATTATAAATGGAATGAAATAATACTTACTGGCTGAGTCACGACTAGGTCACTCTCTTTAAGACGTTTCATGGCACTGCCCAAAATGTGCAAGCAGACTATCAACCACGCCGTCCCCATGATAAAACAACCCAGATCTCTGTTATCGAATTCTTAATGCACTGTAAGAACCAATCTCGAATACACCCACCATAATATGGCTACCAGTGCCAATTCTCGAAATTCTCACAATATGGCTAATAGTGCCAATTCTCGAAATACCCACAATATGGCTACCCATGCCAATTCTCTTCCCACAATACTGACTATTAGTGTCAGTTCTCGCAATACCCACAATTTGGCTACCCGTGTCAATTCTTTTCCCTAAATACCGACTACCAGTGTTAATTCTCGAAATTCCCACAATTTGGCTGCTTGTGCCAATTCTTAGTGTCACAGAAAGAAAGGGGGAGAAGTTTGCCGGAAATGCATCGGCGAAAAATATGAGAGAGAAAGAAAATAGTTGAATGAAAACGCATTCAACTTGGGGCAAGTTATAATGACGGGAGAAAGTCTCTATTTATAACATGAGATTTTTTTTTCATGTTCCTCATCTCTCCAATGTGGGACTTGAGACTTGTTTTTTTTTTCAAAACTTTTCTACGTGGGACTTGAGAATTTTTTACATTTCACACTCAAAAGTTCCCAATAATGATTTTCAACAAACCATGTTCCAACAATACCTTTACATATGAGCCAATACAATTTTACATAAACACCAAGGATTTAAGTGTATTTCAACCAAGAGTCCTAGTAAATTGTCAGAGACTAATCTCTCTTCCCCGTATTTTATGACTTGCAGTGAAGTGTTTCCATTTTTTATACAAATAATAAAAATATAAGTCCCGATAACATGTTTGAAAAACCTAGTTGGGCCTTATAGGTAGTGTTATTAAAACCGTATCAGTACCGTCAAACCGGTCAGGGTATTGGTATAGTAGTTTAGTGATTCAATAATTAAATCAATGTCAATTAAACTTGACATATTTGTTTATATTTACATATATGTAAACTTATAATATGATGGATAATATACTGACAGCATATACATTTTTTGTACTATGCGTGCATACATTTTTTTCAAATTTAAAAATCTTTTACATTATTACTATATAGATATTTTTATTTTATATCATTTATTAATTTCTTAAAATGTGTAAATAACTTGGATAAAAAAGATGATATTGTAATATGATAACATTGTTTTTTCACCAATTCCATCAAAAGTAAACCAAACCCAATCTATAATCTAATCTCTAGTAAAATAAAATCAAGAAGATAACAAAAGAATTCACTTCCTCCGATCACAATCATCCACGTGCCAAACACAAAACCTTTCTCGTTAGTTTGTTATGGAAACCATGTGTAAATGGATCTTAAGATTTTATAGGTTTCACATAATAAGAATGATTGTGGATTACCTCTATCCATGGCGAAACAATCCTCTTTTGTTCATGTGTGTTGTTCTTCGTCTTTAGAGAAACTCTTCTGTCTCTTTCTCTTTCTTTTTATGCTCTTCCTTTATTGATGACTAATAGAGCAACGTCTCTGGACAGAGATGTAGACAATGTTTAAAATCTTTTACTGATGAGTATAGTGCTTCCATCAAACATTATATATAAACTCTTTTCAAAGAGTCTTACCATTTCATTCACAACTCTCAAATTCAAGAGTTACACTATTCAAAATAAAACAACATATTCATTCATGTAAATGAGGCATTTCTTACATTCTCCCACTTGGCTCTTGTGACAATACAATTCATGATGTGATATATATCAAACATAATACGCATGATCAAAATATGTTTTCCATATTCATTACATTACAAGTCATGATTAAGAACAAGAACTAATAAGAGTCATGGCGGTTGTACATCATTTATCCGATATATACCCTTCCATGTACTACTATGCATTATTCATAATATGACACATTAAATTAGAATCATATAATAATGTTATTTTGAAAGAATATTTTATTTTCAACATTACCATTCTCACATGTGTACATAAGTGTGAAAATAAAATATTAATCAGAAACTTAAATATTTATGAGCTCGGAGTGTCAAACATTGAGATTTTATTAATAACATAATGCTCAACCTTCTTTAGTAGACATAATGCCCATATTTTTAACATCACCATAAAATATTTTGGGTCGTAATCCTTTCGTCAAAGGGTTTGCAATCATAAGGTTAGTGCTAATATGTTCAATTGACACTCTAAGTTTCTGAACTTCTTCTTTATCAACGAAATATTTCAACTCCGTAAGTTTAGCACATGCGAAATACTTGTCATTTTTAGAAAATAAGATTGGTACGAAATTATCACAATAAATTTTCAGTGGCTAGGAAATACGGTCAACTAACCCAAGTCCTGAAATAAAGTTCTGTAGCCATTTAACATGAACTATGGCCTCAAAGCATGCCACAAATTCAACTTCCATAGTGGATGCATCAATGACAATTTGCTTCACACTCTTCCATGAGATAGTTCTTCCAATTAATAAACATATATAACTGAATGTCTATGCATCTCACAAGGTCTGAATTTGAATATCCAATCACTTCAAGATGATTCGATATCCTGTAAATAAGTATGCTATTATCTATACTTGTAAATATCTCATACCTTTCTTTGTAGTTTTCCAATGTTATAACCAGGATTACCCTGGTATCCTTCTAATATTCCAACTGCAAAACTAATATCTAGTCACGTACAAGTCTGAGCATATAATAAACTCTCAACTATATATTTATCAGGATTTTCTTCCCTTTGCTTTCGTTCCAAATCATTCTTTAGATATTACATTATGCTAAACATGTCTCATTTCTGAATTGGGACGTGAGATTCTAAACATTTATCTATTCTAAATCTCTATAAATTTTTTTAATATATGTTTTCTGAGACAAGCCTAAAAGTCCTTGTGATCTATCACGAAATATTTCTATTCCAATCACAAAGCTAGCCTCACCCATATCTTTCATTTCAATTTTTTTAGAGAGAAACATCTTAGTCTCATTTAAAAGACCAAGATCATTAGTTGCAAGCAAGATGTCATCAACATATAGAACCAAGAAGATAAACTTACTACCATTGATCTTTAGGTATATACATCGATCAACAATGTTTTCCTTAAATCCAAAGGATATAACAGTATCATTAAACTTAAGATATTACTATCACGAAGCTTGTTTAAGTCCATATATTGATTTCTTAAGTTTAAACACCATGTGTTCTTTTCCTTTCTCTATGAATCTCATTGGTTGATCAATATAGACCTTTTGTGTTAAACCCCCATTTAGAAAGGTAGTTTTCACATCCATTTGGTGTAACTCCAAATCATAATGAGCCACCAATATCATGATAATCCTAAGTGAGTCTTTCTTAGTTATTGGTGAAAATGTCTCTTTCTAGTCAATGTCATCTTTCTGAGTATAACCTTTTGCTACAAGTATGACCTTATAATGTTCTAAGTTACCATAAGAGTCGTGTTTGGTTTAAAAAACTCACTTACAACCAATTGTTTTGCAATCTTCTGGTAACTCAACAAGGTCCCAAAATTCATTTTGTTTCATAGA
The DNA here is from genome assembly GCF_001865875.1 of Lupinus angustifolius. Lineage (NCBI taxonomy): Eukaryota > Viridiplantae > Streptophyta > Magnoliopsida > Fabales > Fabaceae > Lupinus > Lupinus angustifolius. The sequence continues at coordinate 45,698 of NW_017718591.1, forward strand.
TTTTAACTCATTTTTCATAGCATTTAACCATTTATCAGCATTATCATTATCCATGGCTTGTGAAAACGTAACTGGGTCATTCTCAATTCCTATGTCACATTTTAACTTATGTAGGTAAACCACATAATCATCAGGAATAGAAGATCGTCTTTCTCTTTGAGATCTTCTTAATGCTATCTCTTGTTGTTCTTCTACTATAGGTTCATCAACTTCAAGTTCAATAATGAGATTATTTTTTTGTTCTCCATTATTACTAATTGGTTCAATAATTTGAGGAACAACATTATTAGGGACACAAGTAAGTGGAACTTGTACCTTCATTTCTTGAATTTCCAGTTTACATAGTGTTTCACTCCCACTAATCTCATCATTCACAATGAACCTAGCATTCCTAACTTCAACAACTCTTGTAGTATGGTTTGGAAAATAAAATCTGTACATGTTTGATTTTTCTGGATAACCAATGAAAAACGACTGATTGTTCTTGCATCCAGTTTCTTTTCTCGTGAATTATAAATTCTAATTTTCGCCGGACATCCCAAACATACAGGTGCCTTAAACTAGGTTTTTATCATGTCCACAATTCAAAAGGAGTCTGTGGAACTGTCTTACTAGGAATCCTATTTAATAAATACATGACGGTCTTTAAAGCATATGTCCACAATAAAATGGGTAAAGATGAATTACTCAACATACTTCTAACCATATTAAAATATGTTCTATTACGCCTTTCTAATACACCATTTTGTTCCATAAAGGGAAACACAAATGAAAGAAGATATTCCTTACTCTATTCTTTTATCATATGTGAATATCATAATGTTAAGATCCTAAATTAATGGGTTCTTATGAACCATTAAAGACTCATAAAAGTTTTAAAAGTCTAACAATTAGTATCAAAGCATCAGGTTATGGACATTATGATATTCCTCGTATTTCTAGAATTGAATCATGAATACATTAATTACAATTAAAGTTATGATTCATATTTTGATCACCCAAAGGTAGATTTTTCCTTGTAATTAAGATTATGATGTTATAAGGATAGTAAATTGGGTTTATCATTAATTATAGCATATATTTTGATTATTTAAAGGTCAATCACTACATGTATTTAATGACATTAAAGTTTTAAACATACTTGATTGTGCTTGTTTATCCAAAGATAACATGCATGTTTAAAAAGTATGATTAATTATCCATTAAAGAATAATATTGGACATCATTAATAAAAGTTTAATGCATTTAAATTTTATCCAAAGATAAATTAATTGCATGAATAAAAGTTTGTTTGATTCCATAAAGGTTTATTCAAAGAATTAAAGTGTGAGCATATCTTATTTCATCTTCATTCAATGCATTCACCTTAAGCAACGGATACGTCATGTTCAACAGACTGAACTATGCTGATTAGTCATAACAGATCCACTTCTCACTAGGTGTTATGGAGTTGGACTTGACCATCATTATGGATAATGTACCAACCATATATGAAACCAACTCAGAGGCAAACAAAACTCTATATGATGCTTGGGAGCGTTAAAAAAGATTGAGTCTTACCTTGATAAAAATGTCAATCTCTGACAATGTCAAAATGTCTATGCCTAAGACGAATAATGCAAGGGAATTTATGAAAATGATCAAGGAGTACTCCCAATCCAACATTACTAATAAGTCTGTAGTGGGAAATCTCATGACAGAGCTGATGACCAAGAAGTTTGACTGGTCGCATCCTATTCATGATCATGTAACTAGCATGTCAAACCTGAAAGCGAAAATGAAAGGAATGAGGATGGAGGTGACAAAAGCATTCTTGGTACAGTTCATCATTAACTCCCTTCCTATTGAGTTTAGCCAATTCCACGTGAACTATAACACATATATGAGAAATGGAATTTTCAAGAAGTAAAGGCCATGCAAGTTCAAGAGGAATGAGGTTAAAAAAAAATTAAGAATGACAACTTTCACTTGTCCATTCAAGAGCCAGATATCACCAGCAGATTCAGGCCAAACACTAGGAACAAAGGAAGTAGGAAGGAAAATATCTCCATTAAAAAGTGGAAAACCATAAAGAAATGAAGTGCTTCTTTTGTAAGAAAAATGAGCACTATAAGAAGGATTGTCCTAAAAGGAAGAAATGGTTCGAAAAGAAAGGTAAACATTTTGTTTCGATTATAGATGAATCATTTCTTACTGAGGTTCCTAATAATACTTGGTGGATATACTCTAGTGCAACAACTCATGTGTCACATATTGTGTAGAGATTTCTTTTAATCTAAACCTAGGAAACTGAGAAGTTTCTTTACATGGGGAACAAAATGAAGACACGAGTTCATGGAATAGGTCATAAGGATTTATCCTTGATAGTGGAAATTATTTAGATATTGAAAAGTGTCTTTATGTTCCTAAATGTTCCAGGAACTTGGTTTTTGTTGCTAGGTTGGATTGTATAGGTTTTAATTTTAAGATTGAGAATTTTAGTTTTAAATTATGTAACCATTCATATTATTTTGGTTTTGGTACATTAATGAATTGTTTATTTTGCTTCAATCTTAATTTTAAATTTAAGGAATCTTTATTTAATGTTGAACATGATGTTCATAGTAAGCTTAATGATTTTGATGAGAATTCTACTTACTTGTGCCATCAAAGATTATGCCATATATCCAAAGAAACGATAATGATGTTAACAAAAAGTGATATTTTACCTCTTTTAGATTTTGGCGATTGGGATGTTTGTTTAGATTGTATTAAAGGAAAACAAACTAAACACATATCAAAGAAACCAACCACAAGAAGTAGCAAACTTCTTGAATTGATACATACGAATATATGTGGTCCTTTTAATGTTCCATCTTGGGTGGTGAAAATTATTTCATCACTATTATAGACGATTACTCACGTTATTGTTACCTATATTTGTTGCATGAAAAATATCAATCATTGGATCTCCTAAAGGTATCCATTGATGAGGTTGAAATCAACTTGAAAATAAGGTTAAGGTTGTAAGGTCTAAAATAGGTGGTGAATATTATGGAAACTATAATGAGAATGAACAATGTCCAGGACCATTTTCAAAGTTTCTCAAAAGTCGAGGCCTATGTGCTCAATATACTATGCCTTACACTCCACAACAAAATGGTGTGGCTAAAAGGCGGAATCGTACTCTAATGGAAATGGTTAGGTCAATGTTGAGTCATTATGATGTACCTTAATCGTTGTGGATGTACGCATAAAGGTCCGCTGTGTATCTACTAAATAGGGTTCTCATTAAGGAAGCTCCTAAAACTCCTTATGAGTTATGTACTGGTAGGAAACCGAGTTTGAGACATCTTCATGTTTGGGGTTGTCCAATATAAGTAAAAGTGTACAACCCACATGAAAAGAAGCTTGATACAAGAACAATTAATGGTTTCTTTATCGGCTATCCGGAAAAGTCAAAATGGTACATATTTTATTTTCCTAACCGTAGTAAGAGAATAGTTGAGTCTAGTAATGCTAGGTTCATTGAGAATGGTCAAATCAGTGGGAGTGATAAATCATGAAAGGTGGATATTATGGAGACTTCTGATAAATCTTCTTCACCGAAGATGTCTCCTCATGAAATTGTTCATCTAGTTATATTACCGTCAAATAACACACAAAGACAACAAGATAATATCCAAAATCCACAGGATTATCAAATAGTTAATGAGCCGATTAATAAAGTCGTTAATGATCAAGTGATGGAAGAACCGCAAGAAATAGCATTAAGTAGGTCTGAAAGGCAAAGAAGACCAGCTATTTCTAACAATTATATTGTATATTCACTTGAACATGAATGGGACTTGATCATTGATAAGGATCCAGTCTCATTCATACAAGCCATGGAAAGTGACAATTCTGAAAAATGGCTCAATGCTATGAAAGAAGAATTGAAATCAATGGACAATAATAAATTTTGGGATCTAGTTAAGTTGCTTGAGGGTTCAAATCGAGTTGGCTGTAAATGGGTCTTTAAGACCAAGCGTGACTCGAAAGACAACATTGAAAGATATAAGGCTAGACTTGTCGCCAAATGTTTCATTCAAAAAGAGGGTATTGATTACAAAGAAACTTTCTCTCCAATATCTAAGAAAGATTCTTTAATAATTGTTATGACTTTGGTGGCTCATTATGACTTAGAGCTTCACCAAATGACGTAAAGACCGCTTTTCTGAATGGTGACTCAAATGAGAAAGTTTATATGAACCAACCCGAAGGGTTCATGACCATATGAAAGGAAAATCTAGTGTGTAAATTAAATAAGTCAATATACAGACTGAAACAAGCTTCCAAACAATGGTATATAAGGTCTAATGATATCATTACATCTTATGGGTTTGTGGAAAACACTGTTGAATTGAAATCATATAATTATGTCATTTATGAAACACTATTACATCTTATGAAACAAGCTTCCGATATATTCCCTTCCATGTACTACTATATTAGCCTTATTCATAACATGACACATTAAATGGAAATCATATAATTATGTCATTTATAAAGAAAATTTTATTTTCGACATTACCATTCTCACATGTGTACATATGTGTGAAAATAAAATATTAATCAGAAACTTAATTATTAATGAGCTCGAAGTGTCAAACATTGAGACTTTATTAATAACATAATGTTCAACATTCATTAGGAGACATAATGCCCATATTTTTAAAATGTCCATAAAATATTTTGGGCGATAATCCTTCCGTTAAAGGGTTTGCAATCATAAGGTTATTGCTAATATGCTCAATTGGCACTCTATGTTTCTGAACTTCTTCTTTATCGACAAAATATTTCAACTCCGTAAGTTTAGCACCTTTGAAATGCTTGTCATTTTTAGAAAATAAGATTGCTACAAAATTATCACAATAAATTTTCAGCGGCTTGGCAATAGGGTCGACAAATCTAAGTCCTGAAATAAAGTTCTGTAGCCACTTAACATGAACTATGACATCAAAGCATGCCACAAATTCAACTTCCATAGTGGATACAACAATGACAATTTGCTTCACACTCTTCTATGAGATAGTTCTTCTAGTTAATAAACATATACAACTGAATGTCTATGCATCTCGCAGAGTCTGAATTTGAATATCCAACCACTTCATGATGATCCGATATCCTATAAATAAGTATGTGAACATATGTACTTGCGAATAACTCATACCTTTCTTTGCAGTTTTCCAATGTTATAACCAGGATTACTCTGATATCCTTCTAAGATTCCAACTGCAAAACTAATATCTGGTCACGTACAAGTCTAAGCATATAATAAACTCCCAACTATATATGCATATGGAGTTTATTCCCTTTGCTTTAGTTCCGAATCATTCTTTGGATATTACATGGTTCTAAACTTGTCTCCTTTATGAATTAGGACGGGAGATGCTGAACATTTATTCATTCTAAATCTCTCTAAAATTTTGTTGATATATGCTTTCTGAGATAAGCCTAAAAGTCCTTGTGATCTATCACGAAATATTATTATTCCAATCACATAGTTTACCTCACCTATATCTTTCATTTCAATTTTTTTAAAGAAAAACATCTTAATCTCATACTTTCATTTAAAAGACCAAGATCATTAGTTGTAATCAAAATTTCATCAATGTATAAAACCAAGAAGATAAACTTACTCCCACTGACCATTAAGTATATACATCGATCAACAATGTTTTCCTTAAACCCAAAGGATATAATAGTATCATTAAAATTAAGATAGCACTATCTTGAAGCTTGTTTAAGTCCATAAATTGATTTCTTAAGTTTACACACCATGTGTTCTTTTCCTTTCTATATGAATCTCATTGGTTGATCCATATAGACATTTTATGTTAAATTTCCATTTAGAAAGGCGGTTTTCACATCCATTTGGTGTAACTCCAAATCATAATGAGCCACCAATGCCATGATAATCCTGAGTGAGTCTTTCTTAGAGACTGGTGAAAATGTCTTTTTATAATCAATGTCATCTTTCTGAGTATAACATTTTCCTACAAGTCTGACCTTATAACGTTCTAAGCTACCATAAGAATCACGTTTAGTTTTGAAAACTCACTTACAACCAACTACTTTGCAATCTTCTTGTAACTCTTCAAGGTCCCAAACTTCATTTTGTTTCATAGATTTTAACTCATCTTTCATGACATTTATCCATTTATCAACATTATCATTATCCATGGCTTGTGAAATCATAAATGGGTCATTCTCAATTTCTATGTCATATTCTAATTTATGTAGGTAAACCACATAATCATCAAGAATAGCAGATCGTCTTTCTCTTTGAGATCTTCTTAATGCTATCTCTTGTTGTTCTTCTACTATAGGTTCATCAACTTCAAGTTCAATAATGAGATTATTTTTTTGTTCTCCATCATTACGAATCAGTTCAATAATTTGAGGAACAACATTATTAGGGACACAAGTAAGTGCAACTTGTACCCTCATTTCTTGAATTTCCAGCTTACATGGTGTTTCACTCCCACTAATCTCATCATTCTCAATGAACTTAGCATTCCCAGTTTCAACAATTCTTGTAGTATGGTTCAGACAATAAAATCTATACCTCTTTGATTTTTTTGGATAACCAATAAAATAACCATTGATTGTTCTTGCATCCAGTTCCTCTTCTTGTTGATTATAAATTCTAATTTCTGTCGGGCATCCCCAAACATGCAGGTGCCTCAAACTAGGTTTCTTTCTTGTCCACAGTTCAAAAGGAGTCTTTGGAAGTGTCTTAATAGGAACCGTATTTAATAAATACATGACAGTATTTAAAGCATAAGTCCACAATGAAATGGGTAAAGATGAATTACTTAACATACTTCTAACCATATGCAACAATGTTCTATTACGCTTTTCTGATACACCATTTTATTGCGGTATACCTGGCATCGTGTATTGTGCACATATGCCACGACGTTAAAGGAATTTAGCAAACCGACTTGGATGTTGTCCATTTTCATCATATCTTCCATAATATTCACCACCTCGATTAGATCTGATAATTTTCACCTATTTATCTAATTGTCTTTCAACTTCTATAATGTAAATCTCTAAGACTTTTCACTCTTGAGATTTATCTGATAATAAATAGATATGTTCATAACGTCAATAATCATCAATGAAGGTAATGAAGTATTTTTCCTTATTGAAAGAATTAACATCAAAAGATCCACAAAAATATGTGTGTATAATTTCAAGAAGCTTAGTGTTTCTTGTGGCACCTTTCTTTTCGTGTTTTGTTTGTTTACCTTTAATACAATTCACACAAATATTCAGATCGATAAAATCTAAAATCGAAGGATTTCATTCTATATAATCCTTTCATTCTTTCTTTGGAAATATGTCCCAAACGTTTATGCCACAAGTAAGCAGAACGTTCTTCAATTAAGTCACGCTTAATTCTAATGTTATGATGCAATGTTAAAAGTGTTTCAAAAATATTTATCAAGTTTTAACTTGTATAATCCATCACATAATATACCATTTCCAATTAAATGAGTATTTTTATACAAACTAAAACATTCATTACCAAAATTAAAAGAGTATCCAGTAACATCAAGTTTAGATAAAGAAACCAAATTCCTTGATATATTACGTACATGAAACGTTTCAAATAAATCTAAATAATGTCTAGTGTCAAGGATTAAATGATAAGTCCCGACGACTTCCACTCGAACTTTCACTCTATTTCTCATAAAGACAAATTTTTCATTTGGTCTTGTAGTTCGGGTAGTAATGAATCCCTGCATAATATTAGAAACATGAGCAATACATCTAAAGTCAATCCACCAAGTATTATAAGGAACTTCTGCTATGTTTGATTCAAAACATACATAAGTACTAGTCTTACCTTTCTTTTCAAACCTTCTTTTGTGTTTTGGATTATCCTTTTGGAAATGTCTAATCTTTCTATGGAAATGACATTTGTTATTATGATATACCTTCTTGTGGATTTGAGAAGAAGACTCATTCTTTAAGAGTCCATTCCTTTTCTTATCATGTTTTTTACTAACTTTCTTTCTAGCTCCTTGATGATTAACATAATTGATGGAATAATTTCCTTGGCTTCTCATTCTGCTTTCCCCTTGAACTAATATACTATGCAATTCATGAACATTCCATTTATATTTCATGGTGTTATAGTTCATTTGCAAATGACTATATTCAAAGGGTAATGAATTCAGTATAAATTGCACAAGGAAGTTCTCATCCACATTCATTCACAATGTCTTAAGTCTTGCTGCAATGTTTGTCATTTCAATGACATGTTCATGCATAGTACGAGAACCATCAATTTTATGGTGGTCAGTGTACTCCTTAATGTCCCAACTAGAGACATGTCAGCAATTTGGGAGCGCTTTTCTATAAACCTTAACATTTCTTTAGCACTTTCAGTTTTAGGAAGGGCCGACTTAATGTTGCCAGTAATACTCATTCGCATATACATTAGACTCAATCTGTTTGATTTTTGTCAATTTCTATAATGAACTTTAGTAATAGCACTTGGCTTATCATCTCTAAGTGACAAATCCAATTTCCTTACCCCAAGGTAAAATTGGATTTGTTCACTCCATTCAGAGAAATTAAGTCCATTGAAAGTTGGAACATATGAGAATTGTGAATGCAAAACAAAAGATACTACAATCAATAAAATTAAGTCAGACTAAAATAAATCAACAGATACTGCATATTAACAAGCTAAATTAGTCCAGACTACTTCATAAGTATATATTAGTGTCTACCTTTAGTTAATCCATCAATATACCATACTAGACAGAATGATACTAAAATAAATTCAAAAAATTTGGCATTGATACATACATATATTAGAAACATTTACCATCTTTGGATATATAAATATAACTAATGATGTATTTATACCAGTATTGTGAGAACTAGACCGTACTGGATGGACCGACTGGTTTGACCGTTGACCGGACTTGAAAACGACTCTGGTTTACTTTTTTAACTGAGTGGGGGTTAGACCGTTTTGAAAGGGAAGTAACCGGACGGTTCACTTAAAAATTCAAAATAATGGAACATTACTCTAATATTTTATTTTACTCTAGTCCAAAAAAAGATGAATAAACGTTACTTTAATGTAATTATACATGATTATTAATTATATAACAGTTTACATTTCTATATAATTATATATTTATAGATAAAAAATATTAATTATGTATAAAATCTCCCGGTCAGACCAAACAGGTTAAACCTAATGCGAGACCTCTTCCGGTTTGACGTCCGGTTTGGGTTTCACAATATTGATTTATACTACAAACATTCATGTTCATTGATTATAAGTACAAACAGTCAACATTTGGACGATTCTTAACTGTCTTACAATAATGAACTTCAATTTACTCATAAACCAATGATTGTTGTATTATTCTTAGTATCAAATTAATGACTAAATGAAATATGATCATATAATTTGGAATTAAATAAATATAAAGATTTGACCACTTTAGTGATTAACAAATCTATCATACAATAATTTCAAACAAATGAAATATGATCATATAATTTGGAATTAAATAACCATAAATATTTGACCACTTTGGTGATTAACAAATCTATTATACAATAATTTTAAACATCTAACATGTCATAATATTATACATACATATAATTCCCAAAATTGCAGATAAATTATAAAGTTACATACATATTTATGAAATAATTGCATTAAGTGAACCACGGAATAGCGCGGGAAGTGCAGCTTTGCTCTTCCAGTTCGTAAAGGATCTTAGCCTACACCGGTTACCGACCTCCTCGTTCGTAGGCCTTTTGGGCTTTGGGGTCTATGTATCGATGTCTCTTTATTTTTTACAAGAAGAGCGGAAAGAGGACCACTTATCTTTTAGATAAAAGTTAATTGATTAATTAAATAAGGGCTTCACCCTATCTAACTAAAGGTAATTCCATTTCACCATTATAGGCAGAAAGGTAGTCCCTCATGTCAATTCGGAGAGATAAGAGATTGGAGATTTCGTAAGTCACTCAGTGAGTGCTCTTATAACATATATATATTGCTTCTCAATTAACTATTATATACATATAATATATATATATATATACATAACTTTACTGTTAACGTTATTTATATATAAATATATATAAGTAAATATGTATATGTTCCTTTATTGTTTCAGGTTTTAAATATACATATATCACTGTTTCTTATCTTAAAAAAGATAGAGAGTTTACTGCTTCTCCAAAATTGTGTTACACATATATCACGTTATATATGAAAGTATAATTTGTTGGAGAATTTCTCCATACGTAATCCATAAGATTGAACGTGGAAGTCCTCATAGTCATGGCTTCATTCTGATAACCTAATGTTTATGCCCATACATAAACCCATATAGAACGACCATGACCCAGACTGAAGAAACCCCAAGTGATTTCACGGTGAAGAAGAAGAACATACCTTGTTGAGCCATTTCGGAATCTCGAAGGTATGAGGGTGCGATGATCTTCTAGATGTTAGAGCGCCAAATGCTTTTTCTTATGCTTCTCTAGAGGGAAATAAGAAAGCCTTGAGCTTTAGAGAGTGCCTTATGGTGAGAGTGAATCTTGATGTGAGACTCTTGCCTTAATTACCTTATGGAATTGTGATGGAGTGTTATCTTATATATGATAACTCTTCAGAATTCCCTTTAATCTCATCAGCCTACTCAACAAAACCCATTGCTCTACAAATAGAGACCATAACCCATAAAAGTAACCCCGTAGTGGTTACTACTTTAGTTGCAATAATTCTGATTCAGTCCCTTCATCAAATCAGAAATTGCATGAAGGTATCTACACTTATATTATATCATGATACATATGCCCTTGCTAATTAAATAATGACCATAACACAATTATAGAATTACATTTGTGACCCATAAATTGTCAGAAATTCTAACAATCTCCCACTGGTCACACATATGATTCTCCATACGTGTTATCCTTATTGCGCGCTTAAATATTGCCATTATGACTCAGGCATACCTAAATTATCCTGTCCATTAGTCTTACCTCCATATCGAATCACAGTAAATTTCGCCATGCCAATCATGACTAATTCCACAATGATCACCAACATTGACACAACTAAATGACATAGATTCATCATGAAATGTGTAGCATGAAAATCACATGAAAATGATCTGCACATGTCAATTTTCAAATGGTCCTACTTAACTTTAGTGAGATCCTTAATAATAACATAAAACCTTATTGTACAAAGTACAATGACAGAATACCAAACTGAACGATTAATCAGCTGGAGTTTGAATACAAAGTATCCATACATAATACCAAAATTACATAGAACATAATAAAATATGTGCACATTCTAACTCCCACTAAACCAAAATATCCTCACATTGCAGAACACCCATATGAGTAGTATGCTCATGAAAGACCTTGGGTGTGATAGCTTTTTTAAAAGGATCCACAATCATGGAGTTAGTGCCTAAATGTTCTATGGAAAGCTGTCCACTTTGTACCTTAACAACTAGGAACTTAATGTCAATGTGTTTCGACTTTGCTGAACTCCTATTGTTGTTGGAGAATAACACGGCTGATTTATTGTCACAATATAACTTTAGTGGCCTTTCAATTCTTTCCACAATTCGCAGCCCAGTGACAAAATTTCTCAGCCATGATGGCTGAAGTGATGCCTCATAACATGCTATATATTCAGTTGCCATGGTGGATGAAGCAACAAGG
>NW_017718592.1:0-12334 GCF_001865875.1 Lupinus angustifolius
GCACCACCAGCTAACAGAAAAACATAGCCTGAAGTAGATCGTCTACTATCTTGGCATCCCGCAAAATCGGAGTCAGAATACCCAATGATCTCTAATTGGTCTGATCTCCTATATGTGAGCATATAGTCTTTTGTTCTCTTTAAGTACCTCATGACCCTTTTCGCTACTTTCCAATGGTCCATTCCTGGATTACTCATATATCTTCCTAAAACCCAAACTATGAACGCTATATCCGGACGCGTACATACTTCAGCATACATAAGGCTCCCTACAGCTGATGCGTAAGGGATCTTTTGCATTTCCTGAATTTCCAGATTTCCTTTAGGGCATTGATTAAGACTAAATTTGTCTCCCTTAGCAACTGGAGTATCCAAATCCTAATGTGCTACAAGAGCCATGATTGTCCTAAGAGAGTCTTTCGATGAAACCAGAGAGAAAGTCTCTTTATAGTCAATCCCTTCCTTCTGAGTAAAACCCTTAGCTACAAGATGTGCCTTATACCTCTCCACATTACCATTAGAATCCCGCTTGGTCTTAAAAATCCATTTGCAACCAATGGGTTTCTTACCTTCTAGTAATGGGACAAGTTCCCAAACTTTATTGTCTTGCATGGATTTATACTCCTCTTTCATTGCTTCAATCCACTTTTCCGAATTGGAACTTTTGATGGCCTCACGAACGTTTAATGGATCATTATCCATTACGCCATCACCCTCATGTTCTAGGAAAAAGCAAATGTAGTTATCTGGAATTGCATTTCTCCTTTCTTTAGTGGATCTACGCAAAGCTATTGGCTCTTGCAACCCTTGTCCATGCTCTTGAGGGTTTTGAGTTTGTCCTTCATGAATTACTAACTCACCTTGAGCAGGGAAGGTTTCACCAGCTATGTCTTGAGGAGGTTCCAAATTTGCTTCATCAAAAGCAACCATATGAATCACATCTGGAATAAATACATATTCTTCCTCTAAGACAAAGTTTCTTACCTTATCTTCCCCCTCAAACTCAATATCCTCAAAGAACGTGGTTGTACCCGTCATACGCGTCTCAAATATGGATTTCAAAATTGGATCATAAAATTTATAGCCCCTTGATTTTTCAGAGTAACCAATAAAGTAACTGCTCACTGTACGGGAGTCCAATTTCTTTTCATGAGGCTTATAAGGCCTTGCCTCAGCTAGAAATCCCCACACATGAAAATGCTTTAGACTAAGCTTTCGCCCTGTCCAATGCTCATAAGGTGTTTTGGCAGTTGCCTTAGTTGGCACCCTATTAAGAATATAAGCTGCAGTCTTAAGTGCTTCTCCCCATAGTGACTCTGGTAAGGTAGAGTGACAAATCATACTCCTTACCATATCCTTAAGAGTCCGGTTTTGTCTTTCAGACACGTCATTCATGCTAGGCGATCTTGGCATGGTGTACTGTGGGACTATACCACATTCCTCTAGGTATTTGGAAAAAGGCCATAGAAGTTGTTCACATGAACCGTCATATCTACCGTAGTATTCACCACCACGATCAGATCTAACGCACTTAATCCTTTTGCTGAGTTGATTTCCAACTTCAGCCTTAAAGGTTTTGAACACGTCCACCGATTGGGACTTTTCATGAATTAGAAAAATGTATGCATAACGAGAATAATCGTCTCTGAATGATATGAAGTACTGTTGACCATTCCAGGAAGCCGTAGATCGTTGACCATTCCAGGAAGCCGTAGGGAATGGCCCACAGATATCCGTATGTATCAATTCTAAGACGTCCGAAGCTCTATATGCACCATATTTTGATTCTTTGGTCTGTTTTCCTTTTATGCATTTGACACAAACATTAAGGTTTGTGAAGTCAATGGAATCCAAAATCCCATCTGACACAAGACGCTCAATTCTCTTTTGAGAAATGTGACCTAGGCGCTTGTGCCATAATGCACCTGAATTATTGTGTTCAATTTTACGCTTAGTACCACGTGATTCCACATACAGGGTTTCACTATAGTTCGCTATAGTATTCAGCATATACAGATTGTCATTTAACATAAGTGAACCAGTTCCAACAACATTTGAATTTAAAGANATTTAAAGACAATTGAACCGAATTGTTTCCAAATGAACAACAATATCCAAATTTGTCCAAATAAGAAACATAAATTAAGTTTCGTCTAAAAGACGGTACAACAAAAGTGTCTTTCAAATCCAAATAAAAAACCAGTACATAATAACAATCTACAATTCCCTATAGCTTCCACTTCTACTGACTTTCCATCGCCAACATAGATGTATCTTTCAACATTATTAGGCTTTCGGTAGCTCAGGAAACCCTGCATTGAAACACTGATGTTAAAAGTTGAACCGAAGTCTAACCACCAGGTGTTTCCAGGTACTGAAGTTAAATTGACCTCAAAACAAACCAAAGCAAGAAATGCACCTTTCTTAGCACGCCAGGCATGATACTTTACACATTTCTTCTTTTGATGTCCAGTTCCTTTGGAAAAGTAACAGACATCATCCCGCTTCTGTTTCTTTTGCGATGGACCCTTAGCAGCTTCATTCTTGGGCTCTGAAGTGATTTTCCTTTTGCCCTTGTCTTTAGAGGTACTAACATAATGGGCACTTTCAGTCCTTTCTCACTACAGCCTTTCCTCTTCTTGCACATAAAATGAAATGAGCTCATTTAGAGTGCATTTCTCCCTTTGACAGTTATAAGAAATCTTAAGCTGACTGAATTGTGCAGGAAGGGAAAGTAAGACCAAATGTATGAGTAAGTCTTCCGACACGTCAAGCTTAAGGGCCTTAAGTTTTGGACATTCCCATAATGTATTCCCTTATGTTTCCCTTGCCTTGATACCTCATGGAAATCAAGTTCTGTAACAGAGTACTTGTTTCCGCCTTATCGCTCTTTGCAAAGCGTTTTTCAATCTCAACAAGGAAAGCTTTGGCACTGTTTATCTCATTGAGATTGTACCCCTAAAAACCTCTAGAATGTCGAGCTTAATAATCATTAGACTCATGCGATTAGAGTGATCCCACTTCTCATAATCCTTCCTCTCTTCAGAGGCACTGAATTCCGAAGGAGAAGGGGGTTGCTCTACCCTTAATGCATAGTCCAGATCCATGCAGCCAAGAACAATTTCCATGTTCTCTTTCGAGTCCTTAAAATTTTCTCAATTAAGGACCGGAACTGAATTCAAATTCGCAGATATAGAAGCAATTGACATAATTGATTCAGACAAAAGACAAAGAATTAAAATATGCTCACAACTTAAAATTATCAATGTGCTTAAACAATGGTATGTCCAAATCAAGATACCTAGTGCACCATTAATATCAAGTCTTTGGACAGTAATATTTACTGCAAGTGATACTCTTGTTGTAATGATCAAACATTTATAATAAGGCATGTCAACTAACGAATCCCTCTTTGGATTGATTCATCAGTCACATGTTTAAA
Source organism: Lupinus angustifolius (assembly GCF_001865875.1). Taxonomy (NCBI): domain Eukaryota; kingdom Viridiplantae; phylum Streptophyta; class Magnoliopsida; order Fabales; family Fabaceae; genus Lupinus; species Lupinus angustifolius. Next base: position 3,442 of record NW_017718592.1, read on the forward strand.
AACTTTAGAATTATAACATGTTTATCATCACAGGTGTGTATGATCTTCGGCCAAGTATCAGCTTTCCTTTGGGCCAACTAATACTCGCATGAATGATCACACACACTTACATCCAATATTCCTCATGAGTTATATCCATGAGAGAGGTCACTTTGGCGACATCTCACTTCAATTGTCTCACTTGAAATAACAGACAACTTAATGAACATCCAAATGATTATCACAGTCAATGCACAAAGATACCAAAGCCTTATTAAATCTTAAATTTTCCCAAAAAAAAAACATATTTTCTTGGGAAATAGTATTCTCGCTTGGGCGAGCATACTCTCGCTTGGGCGAGCGTACACTCGCTTAGGCGAGCGTACTCTCGCTTGGGCACAATAGAAGGCAATGCTTCTGTTCAATTCTCGATTGAGCGAGGGATTTTTCGCTTGGGCGAAATAAAAGACCATGCTTCTGTTCAATCCTCGCTTGAGCGCGGGATTTCTCGCTTGAGCGCGAGCACATCGACATCACACGAACAGTGCGATTTCTGCATCGTTCTTCTCCAAAAATTCACCCAAAATTCAAGAAAACAACCGAAAAACATTGATTCATTGTCGAATCTATGTATATGCACATGGAAAACAATCAATTTCTATCCTAATCATTTTATGGCATAGATTAAAACACCAAAACCCCAAATTAATCCTAATTTGGGAAAGAACATGAAAACCTAATTTCACACATGAATCAAATTGGGATGGCTCTGATACCACTTGTTGGAGAATTTCTCCATACGTAACCCATAGATTGAACGCGGAAGTCCTCATGGTCATGGCTTCGTTCCGATAACCTAATGTTTATGCCCATACATAAACCCATATGGAACGACCATGACCCAAACCGAAGAAACCCCAAGTGATTTCATGGTGAAGAAGAAGAACATACCTTGTTGAGCCATTTCGGAATCTCGAAGGTATGAGGGTGCGATGATCTTCCAGATGTTAGAGCGTTGAATAGTTTTCCTTATGCTTCTCTAGAGGGAAATAAGAAAGCCTTGAGCTTTAGAGAGTGCCTTATGGTGAGAGTGAATCTCGACGTGAGACTTTTGCCTTAGTTACCTTATGGAATTGTGATGGAGTGTTATCTTATATATGATAATTCTTCACAATTCCCTTTATTCTCATCAGCCTACTCAACAAAACCCATTGCTCTACAAATGGGGACCATAACCCATAAAAGTAACCCTGTAGTGGTTACTACTTTAGTTGCAATTATACTGATTTAGTCCCTCCATCAAATCAGAAATTGCGCGAAGGTATCTACACTTGTAATATTTCATGACACATGCCCTTAGCCACTAAAATAATTCTTGAGGATCATTTTATATTTTGGCTAATTAAATAATGACAATAACACAATTATAGAATTATATTTGTGACCCATAAATTGTCAAAAATTCTAACATAATTTAGAGTGTAGATCATAACGTTTATTTATGTTAGGATACTTTCATATTATATATAAAATCTGTTCACTCTAATAATATATTTATGTTTTGTAAAATAGAGCAGCTTACTATCACTCTACAAAATTTCTATACAATTTCATCCCCTCCAAAATAAAACATAAAAAAGTAAATGAAACAGTCCCTCTGAACATATTCATTATTAATAACATATATAATAAATATATTTCTGTTAAAACTCTATCAGAACACAAATGTGAATAACAAAATCTGTAATTTATATATACTAAATAATTAAGTATGTTACTCATCAATTTTATCAAAGAGAAAACAGAAGGAGCATTCATGTGATGTTTTTCTTTTTCTGCAGAATATAGCAGAACAGATAGTAGAATAAATTTGCAAGGTTCTGTTTATTTAATTTATATTATCATGCAGCGGAAATAATTATATTTGAGTTCTCTAAACATTCAAGAATATATTATAAAACATCATTCAAGATCGAATCAAAATTAATGGAAAAATATAAGTTCTTAAACACAGTGCTCTGATACCACATGTTAGTTTGTCATGGAAACCATCTATAAATGAATCTTAAGAATTTATAGGTTTTACATAATAAGAACGTTTATGGATTACCTCTATCCATGGTGACACAATCCTCCTTTATTGATGTGTGTTGTTCTTCGTCTTTATAAAAACTCTTCTATCTCTTTCCCTTTCATTCTATAATCTTCCTTTATTGATGGCTAATAGAACAACGTTTCTGGGCAGAGACAGAAACACTGTTCAAAGTCTTTTTCTTATAAGTATAGTGATTCCATCGAAAATTATATATAACTTTTTTCCAAGAGTCTTACCATTTCATTCACAACTCTTCAATTTAAGAGTTACACTATTCAAAACAAAACAACATATTCATTCATATAACATAGATAAAGAGGCAAATGTGGCCCTAAGGAATGTGAAGCTCAGTGAACAAGGATTAAACCCACTGAAGTTCTTGAGATGCTAAAGCAAGGTTGCGATATTCTTCCTTAGTGCTCAATCTTGAAACAATTTATTGTTTCTTTGACCACCAAGTTACTAAATTAGGACCTCCAAAAATGCAAGCACCAGAAGTAGATTTACGTTCATCAGTATCTGTGGGCCAATCTGCATCACAAAATGCATAAAGAGGCAAATGTGTAGTAGGGTTGGCTAGTTTGAGCAGCAAACCATGATAAAGAGTTGATTGAAGATATCTGAGAATCATTTTACAATAGTCCAATGCTCATCAGGTGGTTGAGACAAAAGTTGGCAAGCCTTATTGACACTGAAGGTGATATCAGGACGAGTAATAGTTGCATATTGTAATGCTCCATCTATAGACCTTTAGAAGTAAGGATCAACAACATAATTTCCACCATGCTTAGACAGTCTACATCCTAAAACCATTGGGGTAGGGACTCCTTTTGATGACTCCATATTTGCTATTTCTAGCAAGCCTTTAATATACTTGGTTTGATGCAACAAAAGATCGCCGCTGGGAAGATGATTAACCTTAATGCCAAGAAAGTAATCTAATGTTCCAAGTTGTTTTAATGCAAAGGTATTACTTAACTATGAAATGAAGTGTTGAATGTGAGATGAGGATGAACCAGTAACAATTATATCATTAACATAAACAAGGACATAAAGTGTGTATGTTGTGCTAGTGTGAATAAAAAATGAATTATCACATTTGCTAACACTGAATCCCAAGGAAACAAGGGTAGACTTAAGTTTTTCAAACCATTGTCAAGGTGCTTGCTTTAAGCCATAAATTGCTTTGTTCAGTTTGCAAACTATATTTTTATCTCCATTATGAAAACCAATTGGTTGTTACATATAAACTTCTTCTTGCAAGATAACATTCAAGAATGAATTCACATCAAGTTGTTGGATATCCCAATCATACCATTGTTGTTGGTGAAATCCCTTAGCTAATAGTCTAGCTTTATACCTTTGGACAATGCCATCTGGGTTTTGTTTGACTCTGAAAACCCACTTACAACCAATAGCACGTTTATGAGATGGTAGAGGAACCAATGACCAAGTGTTAAGAGACATCAATGCATTGTATTCTTCTTCCATTGCTTTGAGCCATAATGGACTTGACAAAGCTTGTTTTACTACGGTTGGTTCAGAAGAAGTGAGAAACACTTTAGGCTTAAAGATTCTAGATCTAGATCTAGTTTGCATAGGATGTATGGAAGTGCAGACATGCTGCTGATGCAAGGAAGGAGAAGTAGCATGTGTTGGAGATGTAGAGTTGTCAAGAACAACAATAGTTGGAGAGCATGGTGATGGCAGAGTAGAGGCAACGAGTGAATCAGAAACAGAACTGTGGAAAGAGGAAGCAAGTGTAAAATTACTATACACCATTGGAACATTTGATGGAGAAGATGCTGTATTTTCTGAATGAAATAAAGGAGGTGTGAAGAATGAGCCAAATGTGAAGGCATTAGTAGGTGAGGAGATTGGTGTTGAACTTGTAGTTGAAGAAGACCATGTTGCATAGAGAAAGTGCCACTCAATAAAAATCACATCCTTGGAAATGTAAATCCTCCCTTCTTGAGATATACACTTTTAACTTTTATGAATTGTAGAATAACCAAGAAAAACACACTCAGTGGACATGTAGTCAAAATTTTGCTTGTTATATGGACGAAGATGTGGATAACAAGCACATCCAAACACTTTTAAGTAATTGTAATCAGGATGTATTTTGTAAAGAAGTGTAAAAGGACCTTGTTGTGAAGACATGTAGATGGAAGTCTATTGATGAGATAAATGGTCGTGAGAAAAGCATAGTCCCAAAACTATAATGATAATCCAGATTGGGCCAATAAAGCTAACCCCATTTCAACAATATGCCGGTGTTTTCTCTCTACTGTTCCATTTTGATGACGAGTATGTGGGCAAATCATTCTATGTTGAATACCCAAAGTTGTGACAAATTGATGAAAAGGACGAAATTCATCTCCCCCCCCCCCAATCACTTTGTAAAGATTTAACCTTTACATTGAATTGTGTTTCAGCCATTACTAAAAAATTCTTGAACACAATTATAGTTTTAGATTTATGTTTAAGTAAAAATAACCAGGTATAACGAGTAGCAGCATCCACAATAGAAAAATAATACTGAAAACCAAAATTGGACAACATGGGAGGAGGTCCCCATAAATCCAAATAAAGCAAGTCAAATGCATTATGGTAACCAATGAGAGAAGGATGGGCGTAAAGTCTGGGAGATTTGCTATAGCAACAAGCAACACAAAATTCTAGAATTTGTTTGTGAACATTATAGATATTACAATTGTGTAGAATACTTTTGACAACACCCTCATGGGAGTGACATAACCTATAGTTCCAAATAAAATAAGATGAGGGCACTTTATTTCCATCCAAGGTGGATGTGCCTTGATTCGATACAGAATTATAAAGAGGTAAAGTACTAATAGCAGCATTGTTTAAACTGTTAGCATTGAGAGTTTGTGTAACTGGTTGATGAAAAGCATATAGAAAACCTCTTTAGAGTCTTGATATTTGACAAAACAAGAGTCATCGTGAAACTCAAAAAAATATGAGCTATCCTTTGCAAACTAACTAACACTAAAACAAATTTTTTGTAATAGCATGAACATGTAAAAGGTTATTAAGTTTTAGAGTGATTGAGAAATTAAAAGGTGATTGAAACCAACAACATTAATGGATAACCCAGTACCATTACCCATGTATATGTGATTTGAAATGAACTGTTCAGTTGGTTGAAGAACAACATTGGAATCCACTGTGACGTGATTAGTAGCACCAAAATCTGGATACCAAACATCTGTGGAAGTAAGTTTATCAACAGCAACAATCATTACATAAGAAGGAGGATTTGTAGCACGTGTATAAGGGAATCCAAGATGAACAAATGAAGGAGCATGGTTTTGTTCAGCTGTAACATGTGAATGATAGTTTGCATGTGAATAATTATATAGTGGCCTAATATACACATTATAAGGAACATAAGATTGTGGTCCAAGTTTAAAACCAGATGAGAACGATGCATTGTACTGAGGTTGAGTAGTTGCACCATAACCAACAGAAGAAGGATGTTGTGCACCATAATTATGAGGAGTACGATATACAGTTGGTGGTGTATAGTAGCATTGAGATAAGTCATGCCCATGAAGCAGACAATAAGTACAAAATAGAAATGATCCTCTGCCACGAGCACTGTAACGCCCTGAAAAATACTTCTCAAAAACATTGCGAAAAAATGAGTAAATTTTTTTTTATTGGTCATATAAAATTGTTTCCTTTTAAAAACCTTCCTTTTCCGGGACATCACTTTAAGTAACTCAAATGCGGAAAATCAACTTATCGTTATCGAATGATAACTTAACCTGATTCACAATTTCCTGAATAACATAATGCATATAATCGGTTAAGTCATAAATAGTTCATACAAACTAAGTCAACAAGGCGGAAACTACCTCGCCACTAACATATACAAAAAAAAAAGACACAACCCCCACCAAAAACCAAAAGGGGCATCGACTCGCCGCAAGCTGAGTCAAAAGATTCCAGGAATGCTGAACCCCTCACTCGGGTCCTCCTCCTCTTCCGAGTCAGACACGAGGTCGATCACCTCCACCGAGCTCTCTACATTTACGAGTTCAACGACCTCGTCCTCTTCTTCCTCTTCCTCCACTTCATTATGCCATAACCCAGCGGCATAATTCGGAGGGGATGACATTCTCAAAACCGAAGCCTTCTTGCAGGGACCTCCTCCAAGAACTCGGCTCCTCGTGGCTCTACTCGATGACGGAGCACCCAAACAATCCGACCACGTCCTCCGACCGTGAGAGGGAGCAGTGCCATCATTCCTGACTTGTGGGTATCGAAGTCCATCCTCTGGAGTCCTCAGCCTCCTTGGCGGCAAGGTGAAGGAAGCATTAATGTAGGTGTCAGGTTGAGAGATCATCATCGATGACCCGTTGCACACCATGTGCAACAACAGGCCGCATGGGCCTGTGTATGTGTATCTGTGCCCATCACTATCCCATTGCCCCATCGGGGACATCGTGAAGTGATAACCTCGAACGTGATGGTTGTTGTTGGACATCTGCATAGCGAATATACACAAACAAGAACAATACAGCAGAGAGAGTAAGACATCTAATGAACGTATATTCATTGACGGCGTGGACTTACTCAGAATATCACACTCAGACATAAAATATATTTTTAACATACAGTTCATCATTTATCATTGACATCACGAAGAAAGTCATGACTTACCATTTATTCATACATTACCAATATATCAAATAATATAATCAACATTATACTCATAACCATATCACATGCATAAACGTAGGAATACACGACACTTGTAACTCACATGTGGGAATTCACTTCCACAATGATAATGTATGCATGATATGTCATAATTATCCACCTTACACCAATATCCATCGAACATCCTAATCGAAAATAATCGAGAGTACAAGTCCCGTACCAAGCCGCTTTGTACGCACCCGAAATAACATATCATCGCAAGGAATTAAAAATAGATTAATCGGTTCCCTCAGGAACAGTCCTACCTGGACCTAGGTCGTACAAACGCTTTCTGGGCATCCCTCTCATCGATCTCGAATGCAATCCAGGGGTTGTCAGAGATTGCCTAGTTTGGCCTGTGAGAACTGTCCGATCCAACAGGGTACCTCCCCAGGAATACAAGGGTCTCGTCTCACCCAGACTCTCCCTCAAACGCTGTTGGCGAATCACCGTCCAGTCAGTGTCGTCCCTACTTACATCACGATGCTCTAAGTCATCCCGTCATTTCCTCTCCACTAATTCTTGGTCACAATGCAATGCATTTCTAGTCAGAGTCAAATGCAAATGTATTAATCAAACACATGATCAACCCATCCTTAAGCCATCTCCCGACAAGGAATGCTTCTCGTGGGACCCGATAGTACGTCAACCGTACATGCTCAAGGTAACATCTCAATCACAACAACCCATCACTGAATACTCCTGGACGGTCACATGACCAAGCCTCTTATGGTCGGTCGATCGTTGTTTAGTGTTATCGTGTATCCTTACTAGGGTACCCCCCTAGTTCACGTCCTCAAGTCGTATACTTGCCCAACAAGGCATAAACATAAACAATACTTTCATACTTTTGTGGAGTCATGCTTCTCATCTAAGCCATGATCTCATTCCACAACTTTTATATCACAACACACCCTACCCGGGTTCATCACATTGTTCATAACATCATTTCATTTCAATCTCCAGTAAACTTAATCCTCCCTCGCCCAAGCGAAGGTATTATCGCCCAAGCGAGACGTCTTCTCGCTCAAGCGAGACCTCTCTCGCCCAAGCGAGAGAGTTCCAGAAACTCATAAAAATCTTGGGCTTTCTCGCCCAAGCGAGGTCCTCACACGCCCAAGCGAGGCCTCATCTCGCTCAAGCGAGAGAGTTCCAAAAATTCATTAAAATCCTGGGCTTTCTCGCCCAAGCGAGGCCCTTACTCGCCCAAGCGAGACCTCTTCTCACTCAAGAGAGACATCTCTCGCAAAAGCAAGAAAGTTACAAAAAATTCATTAAAATCCTAGGCTTTCTCGCCCAAGCGAGGCCCTTGCTCGCGCAAGCGAGATTTTGTCGCCCAGGCGAGGGAGTTCCAGAACCAAAACTTCCCCTCGCCCAGTCCCTCGCCTAGTCCTCGCTCAAGCGAGACTATGCTCGCCCAGGCGATAGTTTCTCTCCCAAGCGACAGGGACTTGGGCAGAATACCAATTTTGCCCTTTTCGGCAACCGAAACACATTTAAACAAGGTTTTACAAACACTTGCACTCAGAAAAGTTCCCAACAACATTCATATACAATATTCAACACATTTCATCAACAATCATATATATATTCAAAAGCATTCAAACATACAAAATCTTGGATTTCTTAAAATCCAAGTTAACTCCAAAACCTTTGAGATGGTTTAGGAGATCCGGGTGTCATATTCGGACACCACTATGTCACGATGTGTTCTCTCTCACCTTAATGAAGCGTGATTTAACTCGTCAACTAAGGGTGGTTTGGTTTCAAGGTTCGAACACCGAAATCTTCGTAACTACCAAAATAAAAATCTGTTAGTTTCCGATATTTCTAAAATCGTTACTAAAATACTTAAAATCATTTCTCTTTTTCCTCATCGTGATCATACATCCTTTTCATCCATCCGGTCCAACATCACATGTTCTTGACCATCCTTTTTCATTGAAAGTTCGTTCACGATTTCCATCCCTTTTAAACCTACGGTTTTTAGTAAAACTACATATTCCGATTTAAGACATCCTTTGATAATCTTACCACTTTAAAGTAAGTTATTCAAAATATCATTTAAGAGTTTTATGAGACATTCAT
>NW_017718593.1:0-46063 GCF_001865875.1 Lupinus angustifolius
CGTGCGATAAACATGCTCGAGTATTATCGGCCACTACTCGATCGGTATTATAAATCGTCCAATCTTAATATTCGATTAGAATTTTGGATTTCGGCATTCCGAGTGAAAAATATTTAGAAAATAGATATGGACCAGCTCAGGGTCTATATTGACTTGAAATGAAATTACGAAGCCAACGTCGCAATCGGAATTCGATTCCGAGTTACGGAACTCAAAAACCACTTTTTGAGCCGTACCGGGTGAGATTCGGCCCCGACAGCAGTCCGAAACCGACTGTCTATGAAAATTTACCACCAAAATTGAAATATAATTACAAGACTAAAACTGAACTAGGGTTTCGTCTAATTCTTTACCAAAAATTCCCATAAATTCATTTTCGAAAATATAATTAATAACAATATTAATAAAATCTTATAATTCAAAATCGTAAAATTCGCGGTGTTACAAGCACGACCACCACGAGCACGACCACCACGACCATCACGACTACCACAAAATCCATTGTGACATAAGAAATGAGGCATATGGGTTGGAGACATAGGATGTGATGCATGAAAATTAGAGCTCATTGGAATGAATTATGATGCAGGAAAATTGGAACTCATAGGACTAAATTGAGAATGCGATTTAACTAAAGATGGTGATAAAGGTTATGATGTGTTAGTAGCAGCAACATTTATAGACATGGCATCAGATATCGAAGTAGTCTCACACGACTCTCAACCGCAACAATTAAGGAACGATAATCCTCGGGTAATACTTTTAGGATTAGGTTAATGTGCTCAGCTTCCGAATCAGGTGATCCAATGGATATAAGAGAATCTGTAAGCAATTTGATTTGAAGAAGATAATCAGAGATAAATTTACCTCCTTTTGTGAGATTTCTGAGTTGTGATCGAAGCTGTCGACTCCGAACTCAAGTTTGAGCATGACAAAAATTGTGAATCGCATCTCATAGCTCTCATGCATGAACACGTCCAATAACACGTGGTTGAACTGGTTTAGAAATTGTGTTAAGCAACCATGCAAAAAGAATATGATCTTGATGCTCCCATACCAAGTATTCAAGATTAACACGATCAGCAAGTTTATCCTCCTCTGTCAGAAACCGAGGTGGAATTACTGGAAGATGAACAATCTGTTCTAATCGATAGGACCTAATGATGGAATAAGTGAAATGCTTCAATGTAAGAAAGTTTTTCTCGGTCAATTTTATTGAGGGAAGAGGAAGAGAAAATTGAGGAGGGAATGAAGAACTCGAAGAAGTTGAGTAAGAAAATTATTGAAGCGGTGGAGATTTGGGATGTGGTGGTGGAAAATTAGCCATATGAGTAGGAATTTGAGCAGCAAAATGTGAAATTAGAGTTGTGGAATCCATAGATCTAAAATCTATCTCAATGGTATCATGTAAGAAACTGAATCTAAAGGATAAAGAAAGAAGAAAAACAAAACTGATTCGTAATAGAAAATGATTCTATTGAAACTGAATCAAAAAACTGTTTTCAAATGAGAGTAGAAGCTACTACATATAACAAAAAGAGAGGACAGCTGTCACTACCCTAACTGCCTCAACTGACGCAACAACTCTATTCTAACAACCTAGCTGAGTCAGCTTAATTGATTATTACAAAGTTATTCTATTATATTAGTCTCTATCCCTTCTCTTTCTCACTTTGTTCTTTTAATTTACCCCCAACCGCCTCTTTCCCTTCTCTCTCTCATGTTTTTTCTTCTCCATCCCTCTCCAAATTCTTCAAATCTAAAATCCCATCAAAATAATAGTGTATTTGTGTGTTTTTGTGTTTTCAATCACTAAACAAAAACAAAAGTGATTGAGTTATATGTGACGGCATGAAGGAACCCAAGGCTGAATGTTGGAGCAGACGCAATGTCGAACATGGAAAATAACTAGTTTAGTGCCCAGATTGGCTCATTTTTTATATGCAACAACCGATCGGTTCAGCGTCAACCCGGCTGGCTCACCAATTTTGAGGAATAACGACCAGTTTTGGCCGGTTTCCACCGGATCTAGTGCATATCTGATACAACAACCTTTCTGTACCGGTAAGGAATTTTGTTCACCAGTTTTCCAGTTGAACCGACCGGTATGGTTTTATCAATAGTGCTTATTGGTAAAATACGATATAAGTTTAGCATATACTAGTTGGACAATATTATAATTTAATTAAGAACTTATTATTATCGTATTTTATAATTATTAATAATTTAACCAGTTTAGTATATCTAACTTAGGTACTTCAAATTAATACAAGATTGTTTCCATAAGAGTAAGTGGCCCAGCATTATTAGATAATAGGAACCATATATAATAGCAAAATAAATTATATACTCAATAGCTTGCGCATTGTACATGCTCAATCACTCACTTAGAAACTTCTTTTTTTTCTTCAGGTAAATTTTTTTTTTTTTTGATCGGCAATTGTTAGTATGTTAGTTGTTAGTATATGGTAGTATTTTGTTGTGGGTGAGACTCCACATTCAACCTCCTACACCCTACCATCAAAACACCTTATAACTAGGGGTGTAAGCGGTTCCGGTTTAAACCGCGAAACCGATGGAACCGAACCGAACCAAACCGTAAAATGTGGTTCAGTTCGGTTTCGCGGTTCGGTTCGGTTATTTTTTTAAGGAACCGTTTATGTTCGGTTCGGTTTATGGTTTTAGAAATTTAGGAACCGTTGGAACCGAACCGAACCGCATATTAAAGAAATATATACAAGGATTAGGGAATAATGTTTTATTAGTGAATTGTAGTGTTATATATGTTACTAAATTGTTATTAAGTTAGTATTATATATGTTATTAGTTACTAAATTGTTTCCTAGTGTCTTATGATTTCGAACATATTTACAACTTTTGTGATATTGAGTTTGAAACTAACATATATCATATATTATTATACATGTATTGATACATGTCTTACTATTTATAAAATGTAAGGTTATAAATATAACTATTATATATTTTACTAATTCATGTATATGTTACTAATCATGAATTTTATTGTTATATATGATTCATAATTTTTTATAATAGTTGTAGTAATGTTTATCATTTTATGGATAAACAATATATCTTGTAATACATTTTGAATTTTCAATTCATTGAAGATTTTTTATAAAAAAGTAAATGGAAAAACCGTGGAACCGAACCGAACCGAACCATTCAAGAGCGGTTCGGTTCGGTTCTTATAGTTAAATTTGCTGTTAATTGAGCGGAACCGAACCATATATCTTTGATCGGTTCGGTCACTAAAATGCACCAAAAACCGAACCGAACCGAATTTTTACACCCCTACTTATAACTCCCTTTTTTTGTTAATGGTGGGACTCGAATCTACAACCTCCTGCACTCCATTCCTTACGACCACCCTCTTCACCAACAGACCACCTTATGGCTCCCACTTAGAAACTTCTTGAACTCTTTGTTTGGTGCCTCTCAAGAGAAAGAGTAAAGAAAAATATACATTTTAAACAATTGATTGTCAGGACGTATATTGTTTAAAAAATGATATATTCTTACAAAGCAGTGTGAGAATATATATCTATATCTATACTATTAATAAAGGGAAAACACAAAATAACCACCTATCATGGTGTAATTTGTGTTTTCCTATTTTGCCCTCAATATCTTTTCATTTCTACCAAAAAATCATATAATATTATTTTCTTATTTTATTCTTATTATCGTCTTATTTTAAAAGTGTATTTAAAAAATTGAATATTAGACCAATTGAATAAATTCAACCGTAAATTTAGCGCAAAAAATTATATTTGAATTTATAAAATAAAAACTATACATTATATACTATTAATAAAGGGAAAACACAAAATAACGACCCATCATTGTGTAATTTGTGTTTTCCTATTTTGCCCTTAATATCTTTTTATTTCTACCAAAAAACCATATAATATTATTTTCTTATTTTATCTTTATTATCTTCTTATTTTAAAAGTGTATTTAAAAAATTGAATATTAGACCAATTGAATAAATTCAACCGTAAATTTAGCGCAAATAATTATATTTGAATTTATAAAATACAAACAATACATTATATACTATTAATAAAGGGAAAACACAAAATAACCACCCATCATGGTGTAATTTGTGTTTTCCTATTTTGCCCTCAATATCTTTTTATTTCTACCAAAAAACCATATAATATTATTTTCTTATTTTATCTTTATTATCTTCTTATTTTAAAAGTGTATTTAAAAAATTGAATATTAGACCAATTGAATAAATTCAACCGTAAATTTAGCGCAAAAAATTATATTTGAATTTATAAAATACAAACTATACATTACAAACGATAGAAAAGCGGGTTGACAGGCACGACAGTGCATGTCAACACGCTAGTTTTCTTAGAACCAAAAGTGTTGGAAGTGGTATTTTTTTTTACTTTCTACTAAGTAAAACAAACTCTTATAAGAAAAACGAAAACGAAACTTTAAGGTTATGTATGTGGAGTGAAATATCATAGGAGGAAAATCATATATTAAAATATCATGTGCACTAGATGCACCCAACTTAGCTAAGAAGTCCACACAAGCATTGTCCTAGTTTCACAAGCATTGCCCTAGTTTGATATTCTAATGAATAAGATCAATTAATTAAAGAAGAATATATGTGTTTTATCGGGGAAGCGAAACACTGTCCATAAAATCTGACCAACAAATTAGTTTTTTAATCACTCTATCCTAACATATATTCAGACGATGATAGAGAGCTGACATCAGAGAACTCACAACTCATTCTTCAAATTGTTAGCTAATTAATAGATCCAGAGTAGGTGAAGATGAATTGGCTAGTTCAATCCCTTACAATGCCTCTAAAACCCACAAGACCTAATTCCTTAAAGAGCTTCCATCAACATGCAGGGCCATATATATAAGGATGAGGAGGGTAAGTCCAATTAACCAGAGGATGAATCATTGCAGCATTTGGAGGTTGAAGCAAACTAATGTCCTATTCATTTTAGAGCCGCATGGTGTAGAAGGAAAGAGAATGAAAACTCATTATTTCATTGCTAACGCAACTGCTTCTCCAAGACCACCAATAAGATAGCAAGGAAATTATCTCCAGAATATATACAATAATTATCTTTCACCCAATTAAAAAGATCACCATTGTCGTAAAAGTTTGCGGAATTGAATCCCATGGATTTCCACAAGCGCAAAGTTAAAGGACAGTCCCAAAAACAGTATAAAGTAGATTCCTCATCAGCACCACACCTTATACAACCTAGAGAGCAATTAATGCCCATAGATGCCCTCAAAAAGTTTGTTGGAATTGCATTGTTGAGTTTATTTCAATGTAAAGTCTCACATTGAATATATGGGAGAAGTGAAAGAATATATAAGTAAAAAAGACATATGGAACTATTGAAAAGACTTATGAAACTAATACCTTAAGATTTTTTGGTCAAAATTAGATATGGGAGAAGTGTAAAGTCTCACATTAGATATGTGGGAGGGCGAAAAAATTTATAAGTAGAAAAGACTTATGAAACTAATACCTTAAGATTTTGGTTCAAGATGTGTTATTTCAATTGTGGTTCTCCACTCTTCCCATATCTTCATAAGTTTTGCTATTGCTTTGTGCCTCTCTATTATTTCCCATATTGTTAAAAGACTAATATAGATGTAACTATTTCACCTTTAAATCACCAGGAAAGGAAATCTACTTAAATTCACGAAAATCTAAATAAGCTGATGTTTAATTTTTACAAATTATCCCTTTTTACTTCTAATCACATCCAAACCCTAAAATTCTTAGACATTTCACCCATATTTTAGAATGGACTAGTTCTTTACCCATAACTGAAAGTTACCATTGACAATGTACCAGGGTTTTTCGCTCCCTCCATAACCTCATACCCTTTTCTTCTTCATCTTCTCATCATATTACCATTGTGGTATTTGTAATCTACCAAAGAAGTTTACCGTTGTAATGGGAGCACCAAGATAGGGAAGAAGTTGTGGTCATGGAAGGCTTTGTTTGGTCACATGCGCTGTCACCATGCGTGAGTAGTGTCATTGGCGTGACATCAATCTTGCATGAAACTTTCATTGCAATCCTTCAATGATGGACACTATTCCATTGGCCAAATTGATCGGTGAGGAAGGCGGTAAGGTTTTTGAGAGGAGAGACTCTTGGTGCGATGATTCTGAGTTTGGGTTAAGTGGTCGAGTGTTTTAGGATTTAGGTGTGTTTACCATGAAAAAGAACATTTTGGAGAGTTGGAATGATTTTGTTAAACTTCAGATGTGTCTAGACTTTTTTGTGGTTGCAAATAGAATTCCAACTATTATTGTATTATTCATTATTTATATTTAATTATTATTGATTATTTAGAAAAATTAATTCAAATGAATATTAGATAATATAATAATTGTATATAAATCCTTACATTAACAATATATAAATATTATATTAAAAAAATACAATGGAAAAATCGTGTTTTTCTGGTCAAAATCTAAGAATAAGTTTACTCTTATGTATATTTTGATTAATATGTATTAGTATAGACTATTAAATATAATGAGTGGTTGAGATTAATATACTCAATCAATAAATCTTGATTTGGAAATATCAAGGTTATTTTTTACCTTATCTATTGTAAGGAATTAATTTAGCTGCCTCTCCCAACAAGTCTCACTCCAAGAAATTGAAATCTCCGACCTTTCGATTTTTCTGAGGATCTAATGAAACCTTAGATTACTAGACCAACGTTTTGTTGGTACCCAGTCAACAAATCTATAATAATATTTATCTAGATTTATTTGGATTAAATTCTAATCTATGTGATTAGAAGATCTAACAAACTATTTAATATTTTATCTCAAAACAAATTTGTAATGAGATGAGTAACCAACATGTATTTAAATCATTCTCGAGATAATGAGATAGAGATGTGAGACTTACTATCCAACATACCCCTCCACATAAACCTACCGGACCAGACGAAAGGTTACCTTTGACCCACAACTAAATGACATTTTTTGGCCCATGAAACTGGAAAGTAGTTGAGTTATGGCTCTGATACCATGTTAAGGTTTCATCTCAAAACTAATTGGCACTAAGAATATTGTATTTAAATCATTCCCGAGATAATGAGATAGGCGATGTGAGACTTACTTTCCAACATGCCCTTCCACATAAGTCTGTCGGATCAGGCGAAGAGTTATCTTTAACAAAGGACATCTTTTGGCCCATGACAACCAGAAAGAAGTTGAGCTCTCACTCTGATATAATGTTAAGGTTTCATCTCAAAACTAATTGGCAATGAAAGGAGTAACCCAACAGATATTTAAACGAATCCCGAGATAATGAGATAGACGATGTAAAACTTATTTTCCAATACATTTTAGGGAGCAAAATGAAGTCTAAATTATTTCCTTGCCACATAATGAAAGCAGTTTCTATTTAGTTCATTGCATGATCTGCTACACACAAAAATAAACACAATGCGTGTAAAACTGTAAACGCAATTCAATTTAGTGCTGGGGACCTGCAATAAATACAAGCCTGTAAAACTGTAATTGATTGCAAAGTTAAAAAATGTTACCTGGCATATATATTATCCCTCAATTTGACTATTGAAAAATCATTAAAGTTTGGTAAGAGCAGATAAATGTTTTTTATGAACAATAAGAATGAGAAATGAATGATAAAGAAAGTTTAAAGAATGAAGAATGAGAAAAAATAGATAATCAAAACTATGTTGAAATTAATAACCATTCTCAAAATATTTCATTATTCTTATTAATGAATTGCTTGCAAATATTAAAGGAATACTCCGTTATATAAATAACTACTAAAGCGGAATATATTAACTAAATAATCGATTAACTATGTTGATTAATCAATTATTGTACACAAAGTTCACCTTAATACATTGAAACAACTACTCAGTTAATCGATTAACTCTTACATAGTTAATCGATTAACTCTTACATAATCTCACATATTCTTCCTAGGTTTGTGATCTTGTGACCAAGTCCCTATTGGATTTCTCAGCCACAAAAGACAATGATGCATTATAATGATGCAGATGATGTTGAAGATGGAGAATTATTTACAAGTTTCCTTAAAGATTGATCAAGAATAGTCTTTCCATTATTTCTCCATTCATTAAGAGCCTTGCAAGCCCAACCACAAAAGAGTATGAAGCTTTGAAGGATAAAGAACATGTCATGGAAGGAATAATTAATTCACTCTGATATCATGTTAGAATGTGGTTTGAGTCATGGATGAAATTTCTTGATGAATCAAGAAGTGTGAGAAACGAATGAATGAAAAAGAAAGTTTAAAGAATTGATATTTCTCATGAGTGAATTGTTTACAAAGATTAGGAAAATACACATTATATACAACAACTACTAAATCAGAAAGCATAATTTGTTAATTAGATAATCGATTAAGTTTGTTGATTAATCGATTATCGTACACAAAGTTCACCTTAAGAAATTGAAACAACTACCTAATTAATCAATTAACTATAATGTTAATCGATTAACTCTTACACGGATAATTGATTAACTATAGTGTTAATCAATTATCTCTTACATAATCTCACCTATTCTAACACACCACATAACTTATGCTCTTCATGCAAATTGTTGTGAAATTAGCTTATATTTTCTTTTTTGTATAAACAAGGACATTCCCTCAAAATAAGAAATTAATATCTTTTGGGATCCATGTATACTCACCAATAAGTGTCACTTACAGGAATTTAACATTTGACACTCATTTGACACTTGGGTCTAATAGAATTTCAATAAGGCTTTACACCAGTAGACCAACATCTTGTGAATCAAATATTTTCTCTAGAAAACAAAAATATAAGTTATGAAATTAGAATGATATAAATAAATTAGGGTAGAAAACTATATATTTGTTTTGTATATCTAATAATATATAAATTACAAACACAAATCTTTATTATCAATATATTAGTTTGTTGTTTAATACTATGTAAAAAATATAACTCTTCTATAGTATTTGATTATTCAGTACTGGAATGTGATGGGAAGAATTTGTTTTTAATTTACATTTATTTAATTTAAAAATAAAATTAAACCTATTTCATTAAACTTTTTTAGATGTCACATATTATGATATGCACCCTAGAGTCTCAAGTGGAGAGGAGGCCAACTAGTAATTGGAGTGTCAAAACGGGCATTGCCCGCGGGCCAGCCCGCATTGCCCGCAAAAAAATGCGGGCAGGGCATGATATTTTTGCCTGTTAGCCCATATTGCCCGGCCCGTTTTCCCGCTTTATTAGCGGGCATTTTAAACGGGCTCCGCGGGCGGCCCGCAGGTATTATATTCTACACTTTTAAAATTTTAATCCAAGACTTTATTATTGTTTGGTTATTTTATAATTATTATTGCATACTTGTTAGAGAAAATTATTATCTAATATGGTTAGAGAGACATGTTTTGAATTATTATTATAGAAACTTTGAATTATTATGTAATGTGGTTATGTAAAATCTATTGATTTACTGCATAATGTACTTGATAACTTAGCATTCACCATTGTTGCTTTTTTAATGTAAACAGGAAAATGCCCGCGGGCCGCCTGTTAGCCCGTTAGCCCGTTTTAAAACGGGCAGGGCATGACTTTTTGTCCGTTAACTAATTGCGGGCATG
This sequence comes from Lupinus angustifolius, assembly GCF_001865875.1. NCBI lineage: Eukaryota > Viridiplantae > Streptophyta > Magnoliopsida > Fabales > Fabaceae > Lupinus > Lupinus angustifolius. The sequence continues at coordinate 9,686 of NW_017718593.1, forward strand.
CCCAGCCCGCTTAAATTATTCCGGGTATTTGCAGGCGCGGGCTAAACGGGCCGGGCGGCCCGTTTTGACACCCCTAACCAGTAACATAGAAACTCATTAACAAATTCAGGCTTCCTCCAAGTGTCTACACGACAACAACCTAGCTAATTAAAGAAGCATCCTTACAAACAAAAATACTTTTACATTGAAATTTTTTATATTGAAATGTCATTATGATAAAGGCATTAAAAAAATAGGGAATAGGTTACACCAACTCAGAATTTCCAAAAGCAAAAAAACAAAAAAACAAAAAAAAAAAGTTTATTTTTAAAATGAGTACTTAACAATACCACCATCCATAGCCCATCTAAACGTTATTTCAAAGAGGACCACATTGTCAGACTCAAACCAAACTTATTCACCTTCATTTAAGTTAAAAATAACAGAGAGAAACAAAAAAATAATTATATATTAATAATTTTTATAGCAGAATCTTCTGTTTTTTCTTTTGAAGTTTTTTTGGTGGTGCCTTTTTGGAGGGCACTGCTAAGGTAATTCCTTGTGGGGTACCCGTTAACAGAGATGGACTTCAACGGTTGAATCCTTGAGAGTAAGGCAAACTGGACACGCTCTAAAATGCGCATCACATCCTGCACACATGCACAAGTGTCTACACGGCAACACCACCACCGAGGCCACGCGCTTCTCGCATCCCCTACATTTTGCACGCGCCGCCGCAGATGTAATCACTTCAACCCTGTCCGGGTCAATATAAGCCGATTCAACATCCTCCGCTTGACCCCCATCCAAGGCACATGATAACCCTGCGCCACCGTCATCTCCACCGTGACATCTACCGGCTCCGGCAGCTATTATTGTCTGCTGAAGTTGGACTTGTAACGACGTCGCCGCCGCCTCATGCGCCCTCGCTTTTGCCTGCCACACCTGCGCCTCCGAGCTTAGCTGGGCGGCGCGTGCCTCTAGCTCCGCGTTTCGACGAGTGGCTTTGTCCACTTCACCTTCCATTTCTCTCAATCGACGCGCCACCGCCTCCTCCGCAGCACGTAGCAGCTCCTGGTAATGCCTTTGCCTCCTGGCCGCTAATGTACTCTGTAAATCCTCTCCCTAATAAAATTCCACAAAATACCCATCATTCATTTTTTTATTTCCACTCCAAAAAACTAAACTTTTCAATGAACAAAATGAAAAAATGAAGAAAAGGAAGAAAATTTGTACCAGGGCATGAAGAAATTGATCAATTTCATCTCTTTCTTGTTTTATTTGTAAAGAAAACCCTTCAGAAGATAAAGATAAGTACGAGGATGTGCGATTCCCATGTTGTTGTTGTTGTTGTTGTTGTTGAAGTTGTAATCTTTGTTGTTGTTGGTGATCAAAAGATAAGCCTAGGCCTATAGAACCCACATTTTGGTGTTGATTATGGAGTTGAGAGAGTTCTATAAGCTGTGGAGTATGTGATTGCATTGAGAATAATGGATTCATTATATTATTAGGTGTTGTATTGGCTACAATATCTTCTCTTCCTCTCTTGCGAGAATTGGCACCTGCCAATGATATATATGAAATTAGCACATTCTTTATATGATCCATATTCATTTATAGATTAAGATTATAGAATGAGGGAGTGAAAATAAGAAAGCATACTTCCATTGTTGTTGTTGTATGGAGTATATCCTCCTTTTGATTGTGGTTGTTGTAATGAGCAATCATTTTCTTCTTGACCATTTCTGCTTGTTAGAAATAGAAGGAGAGATAGATAAATAAGTATCAGAATTGATGGTATTGATTGAACATAACAAATATACAATATGTGGTAAGGTAAAGAAGAAGTTAAGAGAATGTAAATTAATTAACCTGTTTAAAAAAATGACATTGGATGGATATTGAGCTTGAACAGCCATGAAAAAACTGTGTGTCTACTTTGTTCCTTGTAGCACCTGCTGTATGTTTTTCTTTTTATTTTTTACTATGTTTCTTTGCCTTTTGATGTTGTTGATGATGAGAGAAAGAGAATAGATAGAGAAATAGGAGAGAGTAGTAGAGGAGGTGGGGAAGAAATAGATGCGATTGAAGCGAATCAGTCCAAGAGAGACACACCTTAATTCTGCTTTCTCTTTTATTTGCCCCTTGTGTTGCTTCTCGTCTTCTTCTTCCCGTGGATTTAGCTTTTCTTTACAAGTAGTAATCTCGTGTTTCTTATTCTTCTTAACACCAATATTATTTAATATATTTATACTTTCCTACCAAAAAATGTACACCAAGATAATACTATTATTTTTAGATAATGACGCCTATTTAACACTAAAGAAATTGTAGGTTTACTCAAGTATGAAATCCATATTATATATACGGGGAGGAGTGAAAAAACTTAGAAGTAGAAAATGTTTATAAAACTAATACCTTAAAGTTTTGTTCAAAATGTGATGTATCACTTGTGACTCTCGACCCTTCTCTACTCTATGATGGTTGGACTCTGATCCAAGAGAAATTAGTCTTTTAGCTTGGAGGACACTTCAAATGAAATCAATCTTTGCTAATTGTCCACACTCTTAGTCAGTTCTATATTACTTAATATTTTTTTTGAATAAATATTAGTATATTAGTATTTGTTTTTGGTTTGAACTTTTAGTCTCCTTCACTTCATTTATAATCTTTAACTATCAAATCACCATGACTTTCTCTTTTAATTTTCATAGAGGAGATTGGACCTACAACATCATTCATTTCATTTTTTAAACCATTCATCTTTACGGTCAGACTATGTTATGGTTCCCAAATAATCATAATAAATTAATGGTAGTAATAGATTAGAGTAAGACATAAGATTTTTGGAGAGAGAAACAAAAAAGGAGGGTGTGGATGCGTGGGGTTGTGTTGTGTGTGAATGAAGGAGGAGTTAGCAAATGGGTGATGCATTTGTTGTTGGGTTATGCAGCTCACTGCCTTTAACGCTGCAGCTGGAATTGTTTGTATTTGGCCCATGCTTCTCTCGCTACCTAGCTACCTTTGCTTTCTTCTCACCCACTCTCTTTCTCCATATTTCATTCACTTTTTCCCCTCTAAACCATAATGATATGGATTTAATAATGAATAATGAATAATATACACTAAGGGTGCGTAAATTTTAAACTTGAATGTTATTTGGTACATACTCACATAAAATTATTTGGGTTTAGTTTACTACTCCCCTTAGAACACGTATACTACTACCCTTAGAACAACATTTAAGCTAATGAAAATGTAAAGTTTATTTTAAAAAGAGCTAACTTTTGATATTATATATATCATGGTTAACACAATACTTCAGTTTCGCTCTTTATTTGTATTTTTAGATAATATAGATGCCTTGGAAGTTACTTGGACACTGGGGTCGTGACACATGAAATGATACAACTCTATTTATATGATAATATGGACCTTTGATCTTGTATTCTTTCTTTCTTGTATATTTTGTTTTTTTTTTGTATTGGATTAGCAACCCTTGTGGTTTCTTAATATATTTCTCTTTGCTTACAAAAAAAATGATAATATTTAACCACTTATCATATCTTTTTGCCTTTGAGTTAATAATCATGTTCCGATTATGTATAGTGTGCATAAACAGTAATTGTTTTTCTTCATTTACAGCGTGATAGCTTAAGAGCATTCAGAATATATGAATAAAATTATGGGTTTCACTTGATATGGTTTCATTTAATTAACTTCCAAATATATGTATTTACTAAATTAATTAAGAGTTTTTATAAAACGTACCTAGTGAAGCATTATTAGCAAAACGTCATATTAGAATTAATTTGTAACTGATTCCAATTTTAACTCAGTTAGATAACAAAACTTTTATTGTCCCTTAATGTTATATTTAATTAACCCTAGCCTAAATCTAAGTTTGGTTTTTACTATATCTTTAATGATCAAACTCTGAACAGCTATGTTTCCTCATTGTAATTCTTATCTTAGAAAAGAGGAACAGTTTAAGGATCTCCAATCTAGATGCATGCATGATTGGATAAAGAACTAGGTTGAGTAGTTCTCTTTATTTTTTGCTAATTTCTTTATTCTTTTAAAGGGATTCACTATTTAAAAGGATTCCACAGAAGACTATTTCAAATGACCTAAAACCACCAACGTAGCAAAAAATTAACCCCGCAGTGGTGCACATGATGAGAGAAGAAATTTTCAAACATGGCATAGTATTTATACCAAAATTGACTATTTTAGTTTTAACCAATAAAAACTGTCATTTTATATGTTCAAAATTTTATTTTTTTTATTCTCGAGTATGTTTTATCTGAACTAAAGCAACATTTTTCTTCAATGTTCAGGTCTCCAATGTCTTCACGAAACGAATAAATTAATTTTGTATTGATTGTTATATTTGTCAAATCATGGTAGGGTTATAAGAAAAGAGAAAGGTATGATAGATGTGGTAATCTAATATAATAACGAGTGCAACTTTAACTGCTACCCATTATTTAGTTTTATAAAAAAAATTGGGGTAAAAATTCTAGTAATTTAAATGATTTTAAGAAAGCAAAAACTATGTGAAGGAACATTATTAAAAGGCAAAAAGTACTTTAACTTGAACTATTTTCAGTTCCACTATATAAATTTGCGACAGTAAAATAAATGCAACAGACAAATTTGTTGAACATGACAAGAAACTGAACCAAACATCACGCAAAAATTTATTCCAAGCATGTATCTTGTGAAAACATATATCCAATGAACACCAAAGGTTGTTAAAGGGTAATTACAAGTATTCAATAGGTTGGTAGCCAGACCAAAATATATAGTATATGTTATACATAACATATGTTTGTGTGTGGTAAGCAAGATTAAGTTTTCAAGTAACTTTAATGAATAATTGATGTAAGTGAATAAGTGAAGGGTTTTATTTGTTCATTATTTTAATATAAATCAAGAAAAAAGTGGGTAATGAATGATGATTTGACTCCGTTAATGCGATGAAGATCACCTATTCTTAATGGTGTCCCATTCTCAATCCTAAGCCAATTAAATATTAATATGTGAATAAAATAAAAAATTTGAAAGCAAAAAATAATAAAATGGACTACTCTGATTGACTTGAGACATGAAGTAAGACATCATTTAGGACATGTGATCTCTATCTCAGTGGTTAAAAACTAGGAATGATTATAGTTAGTTATTTCTTTTTGCCATTTCTTTACTTTAATATGTCTTTTCATTTTTTTTCTTTGTTTGAATAATACTGGTATTTATTTTGATTAGGCATCTAATGGTAGCCATGAATATTTTGTTGTAGCATAATGTAAGGTTTGTGTGTGAATCCCACAAAGAAAAACAATATTGAAGCCAGTATTGGGTGATCTTCCCCAAAAACCATCAAGGGTCTCTAACTTTATAATTAATAGAGGCTAGTGATAAAGAAAGATAGGAAGGCACTAGAAAAAAGGAGAAAGGGAAAGCAAAGAGAGGAAAATGTGAAAGAGAGTGCTTAGAATGGCATCACACAATTTGTCTTTGCTTAGGTTCCATAAATAAGAGGGTCTGCCAGTTGATACCCTTATTCCTTTCCCATCTTCCCATTATATCAAATTTTTAATTCAAATTATAAATTATTATATTGTCCATAAATCTGGACTCAAGTTAAGTAAGACTAAAAAAACCCTAAAATTGTTGATATAAATATTTAATGCGGCTCAAACTTTAATAACTTGAGGTAGAGATTTTTTTTTGGTTTCTCACAGGTATCCTCACACTGGAGGCAATCATGTCCGAGCCAGGAACATCCACAGGTACGTGAGACTAACTCTCTCAGCGGACATTTTTTCATCCACAAGACTCGAGCCCGGACCTTGCTTAAAGAGAATCTAGCGTGTATCACTTCAACCAACGTCCGTTGGTTACTTGAGGTAGAGATTCTTATAAGGTAAAATAATTTATCTTAGATTTTTAATTAGTCTTCTTCTGCTAATTTATATCCCTACAAGTAGGGTTGGAAACGAGCCGAACCGAGTCGAACCACAGCTCAACTCAGTTAAGCTCGATAAGGATTGGTTCGGCTCAAAACTCGACTCGAGTTCGATACTGTTCGGTTCAGTTCGAATAGTTCATTTGGACAACTCAAATAATTAATAAATTTTGAAAAAATACTTCAAAAAAGTTATATATATATATATAAATATAATCTTGTTTATATATATAATAACAATAAATATAAAAAATAACATATGAGTCATAATAAACTTAAAAATTAGTTTAAAATATATATATATCGAGTCAGCTCATGAACCAAACGAGTCGAACTATATCCAACTCAAGTTCGGCTCGTTTATTTAACGAGGTCAATTTCCAGCTCAAGTTCAGCTCATTTGGTTCATGAGCCAAGTTTATCGAGCTAAATAACAAATCGATTTTCGAATGAATACCAAATTGATTCAGTTCATTGTCAGCCCTACCTACAAGGCAAATATGACACTCTATCCCTCTTAGACATAGTTTTCTTAACCCTCTTAATAAGGACAGCCCCACTACTCTCATCTGCCAAATTTTTTGTTTGTTTATAGTTTCAATAATAATTAATTGTAATATGTATGTATTGTTAGTATAAATATTTATATAAAATTAATATTATATATTATTCATTTGTTTTTTTATAAATCAATAATGATTAAATATGAATGATGAAATGACTATGTATAAAATGAGAATATATCTAATGTCTCACAATTTGTGTCATTTCATGTGCCATGAGCTTGTGATTGGTTAGAAAAATACTTAATAATTAAATTTTAACTTAAATATATTTATTTTGATCAATCACAAATTCACGGCACATCAAGTAGCACAATATGTGAGACATCAAATGTGTACGTGTATAAAACTACATATCTAGTGAATACACTTTTTTCTCTACATAATATTGGTGTTATACAGTTAATAGGGGCAACAACCTCTCTGACTTGCCTTGTTCCCTTCATGGAAAGAGTAATCTCTCATTTCTATTTCTTTACTTTATCTTTTGGTCCACCAAATGGAACATAGTATCCCTCCCTTTGCTTAAGCTTAGCTAGCTCCATAATACTGCCCCCTTCTACTAAGTTACGCATAAATAAATAAAGAGTGAGATTTACTTACTCTAAGAGTAAGTTAAAAAACTTAGTTCAAATATGAGTCATTCATTCTATAAAATTCTAATGACTCAGATGATTTGAATTAATCAATAAATTTAAATCATCAGATTTTCATAGAATAAATAACTCAAATGTAGATTATGTTTTTTAACTTACCTTCTAGGTGAACCCCTAATAATTGATTTATTCATTTTTTTATAATGAAAGCTAGCCTCTATATTAGATGTGTATAGGTTTTACAATTATTAGCGTGGATTATGGGAACTCTTGTCCTAGAAATAAAATTGGACCAACACCCTCGTTGGTTTACTTCATACAAAAAGTGTTGTGTTCACAACACAACAGAAAAATGACTAATTGCTATAGATTAGGTAAAGTGATCATCGATGGGCAATAATAGTGATGTGAATATGCATAATCCAAGGTTGCATCTATAAAAAAAAGCTCATACTAAATTTTGGTGTTATGTTGAAACTTGAAAATTTATACTAAAATGTGGTGTTGTGTTGAGGAAACTACAAGACGGGGTAAATTATTATCTTATGTTACGTATATTACGTGATTACTTAAATCCTATGATCATTTGAAGGAAAATGGCTCACCATCTTGAAGAAAAATGTCATGAAGCATAGTGTAGTGATGTAGTCCCTCAGGGTGAAACAATAACTCTTTCCTTAACTAGTTCTTTAATCACATCCCACTAATTAATGAAAGGAATCATCTCTATTACTAGAGAGTCCAATGCTGGATAGGATTACGACACGTATCAAAAAATTCTTTTTAATGGTTATGATTTCATATTATCTTTGAATAACAAATAAATAAATAAAGTTTAAAAAATTTTCAGCCACATATTTTAGTAATGACCTCTCCATTATTGGATGGAGAGCTCCATTAATGGAGAGGCAAGTATGCTCAAAACAAGAGTAAATATAATATGATTTAACATTTTTACTCTTAAGATATAATGATATGACAATTTTACCCCTGTATGTAAGTGCAAAAGTGCTCACTTGCCTCTCCATTCATGGAGGATCATAACTCATTTCTTTGACCCACACATTTCTAACTCATGCTAAACTCTCTTCTTTTCTAGGTTTTCCAAATTTTCTTATTATTTCTTTGCATCACAATCTTTTTACATTTTGCTGACCTCAACCCTAGGATACTAAAATAATAACTTTTTATTAAAAAAAAGTGTGTATTTATCATCAATATAAAATGTAATAAATGAATTTCTATTTTTAATAAAATCCAATGTTTACATTTTTATTCTCATCCTCAAATTCCTTAGGCTTAAGTTAGTAAGACTTTTTTCTTTTGGTTAGATGACATCAATTAATATCGGCAATTTGGGTTGTTTAGCCAAGATATGCATATAGTCCATCTAAATGAGAGTGGACATCATCATGACCACTAATAAAAAATATATGAAATATCATATATTATTCACCCTAAATAATAGTAGGGTAATCTTGTGGGCCGTCAGGTATATTTTTTAAATTGAAAAGTGAAGAAAATCCAAAAAAAATAAAATCAAACACGATTAAGACAACAATCTTATATAGTGTTTAAGGAGTAAAATTAGAAAAAAAAAACCTTGGAAAATTTTAAAGTTTAGCATTATGTTTCCAAAATATATCAGTGTAAAAATTTAAATGTAAACTAATGGGCGATCCACTCCGTGGGTTACAAAAGTCTATGGATAAAACAAACATGATGTTCGAGCAAAACATACTAATAAACATAATTTTCATAGTCCATTAATATTAGGTGGGTGAGACTCGTAAGCTTGTCTCATGTGTCAATGCTAACACCAATATTAGAAGAAATTATTTCCTTGAATTAAGATTACAAACTCACAACTAATAATAACAAAAAATAACTTATTGATTGTAAAATCACATTATTAAGTACGATTGGGCCATGAAATAATTTCTTGCACGGTAAAACATTCTTTAACATTTTCCTTTTAAAAAAAGATGATATTTGTCTCTAGGTTCTCCCTTCAATTTAAAACATCATTTAGTTGTTAAAACAGATTAGTAGAAAGTGTTACATCAATTTTTTTTATATAGGCAAGAGCATTACAACTTGATTTATCCTTTTAATGATATTTACTTATGAGAAATTGATAGAGGCGAATCAATTTATTATTAGAAAGGCAAGAAAATGTTTACAACAATTCAAATTAATCGTAATGCATATCCATTACCCATTCCTTTTGGTTCAATATATAATGTCAAAGTTGCTGTGAATTTTTTCTAGAGAAAAAGATATATGTAGTGTGCAGTGATAATCTAAGAGTTCACTATGTCAAATATCGTAATAAACATCGATCATTCAACAGTGTAATTTTGAACGACGCTGTTAAAAATGAGGCAGAAGAACATCAAAAACGCATAATAAAACAGGCGCTGTCAAATTGTGTAACTTCAACAGCGCATTATTGACAAAACGCTGTTGAATATCAGTAACGATAACGCTGACTTGAATGATTCATGTTTAACAACTCATTTAATAGAAAACGCTTTTGATGTTAATACATGCAACAATGCATAATTAAGGAAGCGCTGTTGAAGATGACATAGTAATCGCGCTTGCTTAATTATGCGTTGTTGATATTTTACGACTTTTAAATGTTCGAGATATTAATGGTGGTAATTATGCGTCTCTTCGTTTGTTAAAATATTAATGGTCGAGTGGTTATGCGTTTATTGGTTGTTGAAATATTAATGGTTGAGTGGTATGTTATGTGTCTCTTCGTTTGTTGAAATATTAATGGTTGCTCATATATAAATATTATGGTTCACTCAATGTTCTATTTCATCAATAAGAGTGTGTGTTTCTATAAGAGTATGTTCATGAAGTTAGGATGAAGAAAACACAAAGTAGTAAAAAAAAAGAGCAATACTACAGAAAGTGAAAAAGAGAAAAAGGACCCAAATTTGTATAGAGGATCCTCTATACAAATTTAGGTTCTTTTTCTCTTTTCAAAGTGAAAAAAAACTGCAATATCAAATTATAATTAGGTGTAGAATGTTAACTAACCTGAACAATGAGATCCTTCAGAAAGTTTATGTACACACTTGTGTCATGAAACTTCAAATATCTCGATTAACACCATCTTTTCAAAGTGAAATAATATTTCACTAATTACACCTCAAAAACTAAACACTCAATCTAACTTATTAGTATAGAAATGAAGGATCTAAAGTGATAGAGTGACTGAATTGTGAAATACATAGTTAGTTACTTACTTCTTCAGCAAAAACAGAGATCTTGTTGGCTTTCTCCTTGACTTCTTGGCGGATAAACCAAACCATTTGCTGGATTTGCTTGGACACATCTTAATAAGTTCCTTTTCAGAATCGAGGAAGATTCAAAATGCTTCTACACCACACCTGAATCTCTATAAACCACTTTCTACTCACGAGTGATTCAATGAAAACCCAAACTAAGAGCAAACAAGCTTAAACTGAAGGAAATCTCAAAAACAAATTGTGCAAATCAAAAAGTTAGGGTTTGGAATCTACCAACTATTTATCAATGGAATGTGACGAAGCGACAACACTGTTACCTGAATCGAAGAGCTAGGGTTTTATAGAAGAGAGGGTGAAGGTTGAATGGAGAGAGATAACGGAAATGAAGGAAAGTTTTGAGGGAGAGGAGAAAATGAAATTGGCATTCCCTGATTATCCTTGTTGCCTCATTCAGCCATGAGCCCAACTAGAGTAACACCTTTTGGACTTAACTTTAATTTAGCATCAACAGTAAGTGTGACAAAATTATTGTTCCAATATGTTGTTTTTATGGTAGTGGGAGTCGAGGAAAAAATTGTGTTTCTGTTTCAGAATCATGTCAAGGAGGTCTTTAACAACTTTTGATTTTGCAAAAGGACCCAGATTTCAGAAGGAAGATGGCTGTCATACAAGATTTGCATGAGATTAAGATTTAGTTCATTGATCTCTTTCATTTAATAGATTGATCTCTTTCAATTGAAAGGAAATAAAATGAAAAGGATCAATGAATTATTGTTCTTCATCTACAATTCATTAAGTTCATTGATTTCCTTCATGGCAAAATGACCCTTATTTTAAAAGAAAATCAATGAACTGTTATACAAGATTTGTATAGAGAAGTCGAAGAAAAAATTGAGGACAATATTAATTTGTAAAGTATTGAGTTTAATTCATTGAGCTCTTTCAATTTTCAAAACGGTCCCAAATTTCAGAAGGAAAGTGACTATTATACAAGATTTGTGGGAGATGAAGATTTAGTTCATTGATCTCTTTTAATTGAACCGAAATAAAAGGAAAAAGGATCAATGAATTATTTTTCTTCATCATCTGCAGCAATTCCTAAAGTTCATTGATTTCCTTCATGGCAAAAGGACTCAGATTTTAAAAGGAAATCAATGAACTGTTATACAAGATTTATGTAGAGGAGTCGAAGAAAAAAGGAGCCAGATCAATGAATTATTTAATCCATCCAGCTCTTTCATTTTTCAAAATGGTCCCAGATTTCAGAAGGCAAGTGGATGTTATACAAGATTTGCGTGAGATGAAGTTTTGTATAGAGGAGTCGAGGAAAAAAGTATTTCCTTCATTAAAATCATTTTCATTTTATTCTTGATCTTCCAAATCATTTAGTTCATTGTATTCACATGTACAAAATGATTTAGTTTATTATAATGCATTTTGTCACTCTAAATGAATAATATAACAATTATTTTGGATGTTAATTTCTATTTTTTTAATTATTTGGATGATTATTTTCTTTAATACTTTTGTTGTTCATTATTAATAAATTAAACACAATAAACAAATTAACAAAAATTAATAGATACAAAAACAAAGTAACAAAATGTAATGTTTAAGATTTTTCCAGTTTCGTATTAGTAAGCACAATTATATAGTAATCTACTTCATGACAACTTCATCTTAAATAACTTTAATTCATGTTGTATAAATATTTTTCAGTTAAGTAAAATGTTAATTTAACAGCGTATAACTACGATCATGTTGTTAAATAGGAAAATAAGTTCAGTTTAACAGCACATAATTAATATAGCGCTGTTGAAGATAAATAGTAAACAACTAGATACACAACAATAGCACAAACCTTAATATGCGCTATTGAAAATGTCAATACAATAGTGCTACTTTACATGCGCTGTTCAAGTTTTGTTAATGAAAATAAGTAGTAAACAGCTGGATACATAACAACAACGCAAACCTTAATATGCGCTGTTGAAGATGTCCATACAACATCGCTACTTAAACATGCGCTGTTGAAGGTGTTAATAAAAATAAGTAGTAAACAGCTGGATAACAACAACAGCGCAATCCTTAACATGCGTTGTTGAAGATGTAAATACAACAGCGCTACTGTTAGTATGCGTTGTTGAAGATGTAAATACAACAGTGCTACTCTTAGTATGCACTGTTGAAGATGTCTATTCAACATTGCTACTGTTAATATGCACAGTTATATTGGTAATACATTTTAAATATCTAAAACATGAATCGTTTCATCTACACACTCAAACTTAATTGGAAAATCCTCATACTCTCAACAAACCCTCATAAACCTCAAAAATCTTCATTAATGGCTTCCCAAAGTGGTGATCATGGTTTTCACAGTGGTGACGAAGCTACACTAGCTCCACAAGACAAGCAAATCGTTTATAAAAAATGACCTCCACGTGCTTCCATGAAGAATGTGATTTTGTCAAGAAGCAATGATATGAAGATAGAAGTTCAATGGAACTCTAAAGGCCAACCATTAAACTCGAAGGGTGACAACGCATTGGTAAGCTACATTGGTGTTGTTGTTAGGCAGAATCTGAAGCTAACATTCAAGAAATGGAGCGATGTAGGGAATACCATGAATGACCTTATTTGGAATAAAATAACAGTAAGTTTATTTTTCAGTTTGTGTTTTTATGCAATGTACGTATATGTGTTACGTTTTCATGCAATATACGTATATGTGTATTGTTTTCATGCAATGTACATATATCTATTACATTTTCATGCAATGTACGTATATCTATTACATTTTCATGCAATGTACGTATATGCATGTGTTTTCATGCAATATATAATGTACATGTGTATTTATTTCAGTCAACTTTTGATGTTGGTGAGGAGCATAAGGATTATATCCTTAAATCGGCTAGCAAAGCTCTCCGACCATGCCGGACTGATGCCAGAAAATTACTTAGAGATGCTGATGACAATGTCAACCTAAAACCTCCAACTAAATATGCAAATATCGTTGATGAAGAGGATTAGAAGACTTTTGTCACCTACGCACACAAGACGAGTCTTTCTTGGTAAAATTGTATTCTTTTCATTGTATTGACTTTAGTATATATGCTTTTATATATGATTGTTGATATTAATGTTATTTATTGTTTCAGAAATTAAGTAATGAAAACCGCAAGAGGGCATCCAAGCCTTTATATCCATACCGAGCTTCTCGAGCGAAGTATAGAGGTTATGTTTTATATGCATATATATATAATTACATCATTATTGGTTATATTTTGTTACTTGGAGAACAAAAGTGATACACCTATGACTCCACATGGAGTAGAACTCAATGTTCTGTGGGTGAGTGCCCGTAAGAACAAGGATGGTTTCATCTATAATGAGGAAGCTCAAGAAGTGGCAATACGTGTTGTAAATGCTCATTTTTTAATTATACTTAATTTCCATACTTTATTTATCAAAATGTGGTTAATTAACATAATGTTTTTTCTTGATTTTTCAGGGTTCCCTAAAAGAAAAGGAGGCAAACCCAGATAGTCACATAATACTTGACAAGGCACTAGGACTGCCTATCTACCCTTGTCGTATCCGAGGTGTAGAATTTGGGGTTAGCCAGCGGGCATTTGTACCCCATCCAAAGCATGCAACCAAAGACCAAATGAGCCAAGTTCAAAATCAACTAGATGGCCTCATGCAACGGTTCAACGAATTTGAGCAATCAATGAAGGCGAAGGAAGCTGAGTGGCAACGACTAACTAGTAATGCTCGCACTGTTCCTTCAACTGTCAATAAGAGTTGCACACCTGCACCTTACAACATTCCCATTATGATTTCCATTCCTGAGGTAATTTACTTAACTTACTTTAATTTAGTTAACTTATTTTAATTTAGTCGTTAACTAATTATATATTTTAAATTATATATAGAAAATCAGTTCTTGCAAACTTTTCCTCGATACCCCAACTAGCTGAGTAGTGGGTGTTGAGAAAGTGCACAAGTCGACCGTTGTTATACTGCATAATGCATGTATCCCACGTCATCATGTGAAGGTCTCGATTGCCATTGCAATTGATGATAATGCGTTGCTGCCAATTCCTCTCGAAGAGGATATCTTCACAGTTGGAGAGGATATATGCACTTTTGTGGCTTGGCCAGTAGACCTTGTTCAAGTAATTCCTCCTAAGGTATGATTTTTCACCTTATGTTCACTCAGATTATATTTATTGATCTATAATTGATATGTTTTTATTGAATATTTTAGGAACATGTACATTCCACCCCCAGCTGCACCCAAAAGTCTAAGCCATCTTCGGGGGATTTAAGCTCATAGCCATCTATTGGGGATGTGAGCTCCAAGAAGACTACCAACTACTATACTCAATTGTTGGAGCATACAGAAGTTGGGAGATGATATGATAATTATATCAATTCCTAAGGAAGTCTTAGGGGATGACATTGATGAATACGTTGGCATTAGTGAAGTCTGAGATGTATATAAACGTGATTGTATAGGTGCAACTACTGTATGTATATATGAGGTAAATTATGTTTTCTTAACTTCTTATTTTTGCATGACAGTGTGTTATAATTAACTAACATTTGTGTTATATGTATTAGGTACTTGTATGAAAATTATATTAATGTAAATAAGAAAAAAGTGATGTTCATATCCCCACACCTTACCGCTTTGGTGTCGGGTGACAAAAATGAGTTTGGGGAAAAAACATAACGAATTACATATAATCTCCTCTATCATAAAGAAGATACAAATTTATTTCTTGCACCTTTTAATATTGGGTGATCATTTTTTAATTGGCTTTTATATTTCTTTCTTTAGTATGTACGTTGTGCTTAACATTTCCTAACCATGTACATATGTTTTGTTAGGCATCATTGAGTATTGGTTGCCATCATTTGAGTCAATAAAGAAATATACTACTTTGACTCATTGCACATGGTGATATGAACAACTATCCCGTTATGAAAGAGATGTTTTCTAGGTAAGTGGACTACTCATTTAAACTTTTAGTTACACTTCCACTTTTATTTTTTGTTTAGTAATTAAGTACATTTTCTATTGTTTAGTGGGGTGAGAGTTTACAAAAGCTATAATCGTGCTAGAAATAAGATACCAAGTCCCAAAATCAGGTGGACTCGTATAAAGGTATTGACACAAATCATCTCAAACAATTATATTTGGAATGACCAACTGATTTTATACTTATATGTATACTTCATTTTAATTGTAGACCCCTTACCAAACAAACGAGGTTGATCGCGGCTATTACGTGCTGAAATTTATGAAGGAGATCATTCAATAATGGCCAACTAATGCAATACACATTGATGGCAAATCATATACAGATGACGAAGTCAACTAAATTAGAGAATAATGGTCAAACTTTGTACTTATTTATGTTGACAAAGCATAGCTAAATATATAGTAGATTAGTTTTGCACAGATTGTAGCTTAGGGAATTCAATGTAATGTATATGATTTGGTCTATGTAATTAGTGTAATTCAATTAATGTAGCACAAATTGTAACTTAGGGAATTCAATTCAATGTAAACATTATAGTGTAATTAATGTTCAATATATAAATTCAATTGTGTTCATGTATTCATTTTGTTGTCATGTTCTGTTTCTGTATGCATTCATGTTATTTTCTATTGTTTGCGTAACTGTGTAGAATTAGGGATAATGGTCTTTGATAATACTTTTTTTATTGCATTGTCGTTATAACAATACAACTGTGCTTTTTTTTTTAACAATATGTTGTTGATTACATTGAATTCAACAACACATTCACCAAACAATGTTGTTGATAACGTTGAATTCAACAACGCATTCACCAAACAACGCTGTTGATAACGTTGAATTCAACAGCGCATTCACCAAAAAACATTGTTGAATACTTATCTCTCATTTATTCTATTTTAGCTATACAACAACATATTCAGTAAGAAGCGCTGTTGATATTATTAACAAAACTATTTCCTCTACTTAACACCATGCTTAATCAATTAATAATTTGAATGTTATTTATTGCCATTATTCAGTTTCTATATATTTAATTAATTGTCATTAATCGAATGTCATAATGTAATTATTAATTTGAATTTCATTAAAAAAAATGAATTAGTAAAAAAATTATTATATCTTCCACAACGTTTCCTTAAGATTACACTGTGGAACACTTACATTCTTTATATTTGAATGAGAGTTCTTTCACAATATTTCCTTAAGGTTGCACTGTTGATTAGGTATCATGGATAACTCCACCTTCACTATGCGCTGTTGATTTTGTATCATTGATAGTACCATCTTCACTATACGTTGTTGAAGATACTATCATACCCTAAAAAATTAAAATGTTCCCGCATTCTCACACATTCATCAGCAATCCCAACATCATTTACTCAGCAGCGAAACACATTTACTATCAAAATCAACCTCGAAAGTCATTCAACCTTAAAACCATTCACTCATTCAACACCAAAAATCATTCACTCATTTTACACGAAAATCATTCAACACCAATTTCGAAAATCCTTCACTCGTTTAACCTCAAAATCATCATACACACATTCAACATCGAATTGAAAGTGAGTTTTTCATATAGTTATTTGCCTTTTTAATTACATTATATTTAGCTTGTATTGAGTTATAAATATTTTCCTTATAAATGAGTGAAAGTGATTTCACTCATTTAGCTTGTATTGAGTTGGTGTTTCTGAGTTCCGACTTATTTAGCTTACATTATGAGTTAGAGTTCCCCCATTTTTAATTACATAATAAATTATTTGCTATGCTTGGTGAGCTTAACTCCAAGCTTTAGAGATTTATGCTCCTTATATGTTTTTTCTTAATAGAAAATGGGTCGAAAATGAATGAGTGTCAATCGATTGACGAATGAGTATAAAAAATGTGTGAAATCATTTTTTAGGTTTGCAATTGAGAATGCTAAAAACCCTAATAGAATTGTATGTTTTTGCTTAAGATGTGGTTACTCAAACCGAATTACTCCAAATGAGTTAAAAGTCCATTTAGTATGTCACAGTATTAATCAAAGCTACACATGTTGAACATGACATGGTGAGACAAGAGACGTTATGGATTGTGATGATGAGATGCAAATGAAAGACAACTACACAAATGCATATGAAGACGACCGTTTCGAGGAAATGGCAAATATTGTCAAAGAGGATCTTCAGGATTGTCCTCAGATGTTTCAGAGGTTGATAAGTGATGTTGAGAAACCATTATATGATGGTTGTACTAAATTCACAAGATTGGCAGCAGTGTCAAGGTTGTATAAGTTGAAATTTGTTAATGGATGAACTGATAAGAGTTTCACCGACTTGCTTGTACTTCTGAAGAATATGTTGCCGGAAGATAATGTGCTCCCTTCTCGAACCTATGATACAAAACAAATGTTACGCTCTATAGGCATGGACTACACTAGGATACATGCTTGTGAAAATGATTGCATCTTATTTTTTAATGAGTATGCTTCATTAAAGTTTTGTCCTAAATGTAATGCATCACGATATAAGAAGGAAGACTCAATTCCCAAAAACTCAATTCTCAAAAAGGTTGTATGATATTTTCCCATCAAAGCAAGATTCAAGTGATGTTTAGCAATGCCAAATATGCAAAGAAGTTGACATGGTATGATGAAGAAAGGATTAAAGATGGCAAGCTTCGACATCTTGCAGATTCTCCTCAATGGAGAAAAATTGATCACGATTATCCTAGTTTTGGTCAAAAATCAAGAAATCTATGGGTTGCATTGTCAACGAATGGAATTAACCCACATAGTGTTTAAATTTGCTCCCGTAGTACATGGCCAGTGATTTTGGTGATATACAGCCTACCTCATTCTCTTTGCACAAAACGCAAATATGTGATGTTATCTATGTTAATTTCTGGACCTAAACAACCAGGAAATGAGATAGCCACATATTTGGCTCAATTAATTGAAGACTTGAAGCAAATGTGGGAGACAAACATAAATGTATATGAAGCGTATAGGAAAGAAAGCTTTAACTTAAGGGCTTTGTTGTTCGACACAATCAGTGATTTCCCTACATATGGTAATATGTCTGGATATAGTACAAAAGGACATTTAGCATGTCCTGTACGTGAAGACAATACTCATTCAATGAGGTTGGAAAACTATAAGAAGAATTCCTTCCTTGGCCATCGTATATTTTTGCCTTTAGATCATCACCATCGATCATGGAGAAAAGCATTTGATGGAAACAATGAAGAAGGTCGTGCTCCTTTGCCGTTGACAGGTGACCAATTATTTCAAAAGGTAAAGGGTTTGAATACTAAATTTGGTAAACCTTTTGCAAAAGAAGTTGTCACAATTGGGTGGAAGAAAAGGTCAATCTTCTTCGAATTGCTATATTGGAGTTCATTAATATGTAAGACATTTCCTCGATGTTATGCATACTGAAAAAAATATGTTTGAAAGTCTCTTTGGTACCTTACTCAATGTCCCTGGTAAGACCAAAGATGGCTTGAATGCAAGGTCGGACTTGGTTAGTATGGGAATAAGAAAGGAATTGGGGCCGATAATGAAGGGACAACGTACATTTCTACCTCCAGCAGCTTATACTTTGTCGAGGAAGGAGAAAATAGAATTTTGTAAATTTATTCATGGTGTTAGAGTTCAAGAAGGGTACTCTTCCAACATTCAAAATCTCATATCAATGAAATACCTCAAGTTAAAAGGTCTTAAGTCTCATGATTGTCATGTACTTATGAAGCATTTCTTGCCTATTGGTATACAGTCAATTCTACCTAAAAAAGTTCGAGGAACCATAACTAGGTTATGCTTCTTTTTCAAGGCAATTTGTAACAAAGTGATTGACCCTGAGAAATTACCTGCATTGCAAAGACAAATTATTTTGACTTTGTGTGAGCTTGAAATGTATTTCCCACCTTCTTTTTTTGACATAATGATTCATCTAAGCATTCATCTTGTTCGAGAGATACAAATATGTGGTCCTTCTTATATGAGATGGATGTACCCCTTTGAGTGTTATATGAAGACATTAAAAGGGTATGTGGAGAACCAATCAAGATCAGATGGTTGTATTGTCAAGCAATATGTTATTGAAGAAGCTCTTGATTTTTATTCGAATACCTTACCGATGGTGATTTCATGGACATTCCAAAGCCTCGATATGCAAAAAAAAATTTGGTGAAGGTATTACTCGGAATGAAATATTGACTATAACAAGAACCAAATTGGAGCAAGCGCACTTATATGTTTTACATAATGCCGACGAGGTTGAGCCATATGTTGAAATACACAAGGAGATGCTAAAGAAGTGTTACCCAAGTAAGAATGAAAATTGGATTTCCAAAGAGCATAATTGGTGTTTCATAAAGTGGCTAAAAAATTACATTGATGAGGAGTTGAATATAAATGCACATTCGGCTTCCGAAAGATTGAAATGGTTAGCCAATGGTCCAAGCCTTCATGTCTTATCATGCATTGGTTACTTAATTAATGAGTTCACATTTTATACGAAAAACAAGATGATCAAAGTAAAATGCAAAATAGTGGAGTGACTTTTGTTGCTCGAACTTTACACATGTCAAGTGTAATAGATAGAAACCCAATATATGCGAACATGTCATACTTTGGAGTGATTGAACACATATAGGAATTGGATTACACAATGTTCGGATGCTAGTTTTTTATTGTATGTGGGTCGATAACAACAATGACTTCCGAGTTGATGAGTTAGGGTTCATGCAAGTGGATCTTAATAGGCCAGAATATAAAGATGAGCCATTTATTCTAGCATCACAAGCTCAAAAGTATTCTATGTTAGTGACCCAACTGATATGAAATGGTCCATTGTTTTTTTAACTAACAAAATAATGGTGAATAATATTGATGACCAAGAATATGAAGATATTGATGAAGATGATCCTTTTTTGGGACATATTAGTCACGTGAGAGCGGACCAACTGCGGATGATGATTTATATACTGAGTTGATCACAATGAAGGGCATTGGGTAAATCAATATGCTCCTCCAAACAAGGATGACCCTACAAGACAAAAACAATCAAAGAAAAGGAAAAAAGTAGATGCAAGTACTCTTTGTATAATTATAACTTAATTTTGATTGTTTGTAATTTGTATAATATTGTTTAATTTCTTTGTAATTTGTGTAATTTTTTTATTTGTAATTATGTACTCTGTCAAAACATAATTGACATGATATTCATTGTTTTGTATTTTGTATTGTATTGATATTTAATAAAAGAAACTTCTGGCATGTATTTTTATTCAGAATGTATAAATATCTGTGCAGTTGAGAATGTATGTTCTGTTAATAAATGTATATGCAGATATTAATTTATATAAATCAATATCTCTTTTTATAGAAAGCATTATTGTACATTATTAATACAACATTGTTATGCGTGTGATGCGTTGCTGTATTAAGGTGTTGTTTGAGAAAATTTATGAATAATACATTATGCTTTTTTGTTACTGCGTTGTTAAACATATGAACGTCAACAACGCAACAATAAGCGCTGTTAATAAGACCTACAAAATGCGCTGTTTATGTAAAAATATATGACAGTGCTTTGTGCACGATGCGTTGTTGTATTGGTGCACTATATGACATTGCTTTTTGTGTGTTGCACTATGGTATATGATCAATACAACAGTG
This sequence comes from Lupinus angustifolius, assembly GCF_001865875.1. NCBI lineage: Eukaryota > Viridiplantae > Streptophyta > Magnoliopsida > Fabales > Fabaceae > Lupinus > Lupinus angustifolius. The sequence goes on from NW_017718593.1 coordinate 30,786, forward strand.
TTTGTGAAGCGCTATTAATGATGACCATATACTACTGCGGTAAAAAAGAAAGCACCCGAAAGTGTTGTTATACATATAAAATAAGCGATTTTGAATTACAAAGCTGGGGTAGTGGTTTTTTATACTCTTTTTTTTTATTATTTACCATTTATTTTCAATCATTATTAATTTTTAGAAAATAATAATTCAAATAAATAGTAAATAATATACTGATTGTGGATAAATTTTTACACTATCGATGTATAAATATTACAATTTTTTTTCTTTATATGAGTCTTTGCATATTTGGAGGATTTTTACCTCCCCAAGTTGTAACAGTGTTTACATTTTAGAGAATGGTCTTTAACATCTTTCTTATGTCTCTGATTTCTGCTTTTGTGCTTTGAACACTAGAGATGATTAAACCATCCTTAACCTTTTTTATTTTATTTTTATTTTAATGCCTTAAAGTCTGTGATTAGGTTTGCCAGGTTGTATTAAACATTTTTTCCTACTCTTCTTTTCCTCTGTTCTTATTCATACAAAAAAGTTAAATAATGACCTCATCTTTTACTGTATTTCTTTCTTTAACTTTCATTCATTTTCGTCCACTTTCTCTCGCTTTCTTAAACCAAAAACAATAGGTCACATTTAAAAAAATTGTCCTTAAATATAAGTTATTTTATAATATACAAGTAACATCAAATAATCTTATCAAATATATTTATCCATAATTAAACTATATTATCAATTGGTGTTGGTTTAAGTGATACATGTTTGATTCCCCTTAAGCAAGATCTCGAGATCGAATCTTGTGGATGAAAAAAATATCTACTGGGAGAGTTAGTCCCATATACCTGTGGATATTCCTAGTTTAGTTAGGATTGTCTTCAGCAAGAACATCAGTGAGAAACAGAAAAGAACTATATTTTTTACGCCCAATTTTTTCAATAAACATTCATTTCCCATGAGGTAATTTGCAATGTTAAAATAATTATTAATGAATTTGAGAGTTAAATTATTTCAACTATTTTTTAATATTTGTGAATTATTTATAAATGACTTAGAAATATGGAAAGGCCAATCTTAAATTCATTGTGTATAGTTAACACTTATGTTTTAATATTTAGAAATGAGTGCAATTTTTATACATTGTAATATACAAATTTATACATGATCAATCATTCATCATTATGTATATTACTCGGTAATAATTAAATATTAATAATAAATGATGTAGTGATAATGTACAAATTAAAACTCTTAGATTGTTACTGAATTTTTTTCCCTATTAATTACAATTCCTGACCTAAATTGTATACTTTTAACAGAGAAAATTATATACATGAACAATGTATGAGTTTTATATATTAATATTGTATCATTCATTTTTCATATTTATTTTTTATTCACTCTAAAAAAAGGTAATCCAAATAAATAATGGATGATATAATAATTATATACAAATTTTTACATTATATATAGATAATACTATCTACTTTTAATTTAGTGTATTTTCTACATCTTATAATTTAGTAACTTGAGGCCAATACTTTTACTCTCAAAATTTATAGTCAATAAACTAAAGCCCGGGCATCCATGTTAAAGGTTCTCAATGATAAAATACTCAATTAGAAGAAATCATTTAAAAATTCAAATCTGAACAATTTGGAAATTGATTTCCTACCAGACAATTCGAATTAATTAAAGTGGTGCCATATGGTTGACATTCTATTTTAACAAGATTGGTATTCATATAATAGGTACTATAGCTTAAGCTGACATTAAAGTCTAGTGCATAAACTATAAAATCGAGAATGAAATAATCGGCAGGAGATATGGTTATATATAGAACAGACCTAAGTATATCATTGTATTAGTGTACAATCACAAATTAGTAAACTTAATTAATTAAGTTGCATTGAACATGCCTATGGCCTTGGTTAAGATAATTGTTCCCCTTTTCAGACTCCATTTTATATTGAAAAAAATTAATACATTTTTACATTGTCAGTATATCATTCATCATTCATGTTTAATTATCATTAATTTTTAGATAAAAGTAACACAAATAAATGATATATAATATACTAACTATATATAAATTTTTACAGTCTCAATACAAAGTGGATAAATATTACACTATTTTATATTGACTATCCATAAGCACCAAACCACCATGACCTTTGGTTTGTATTACATCAATAGATAAGTATATGGGAAGTGGAAGTTTGGGTTAGAGTGCCATGATTCATTTTTTTCGCAACTTTAAAATGTTTATTAGTGAATAAAGAAATTATATATGTATAATATAAGCAAGAATATATTCATAAATTGTTTATGAGTTTTATACATTATCAACATATTATATATTATTTATGTTTAATCATTATTAATTTTAAAAAAATATAAATGAATAATAAATAATATATTGATTGTGTATAAATCTTTACACGGAGAGAACATAAATATTACACTCATAATTTAATCTAGAACAAAGATGATCAATTAGAGAAAGCTACTTATAACAAATAAAGAAAAGGTTATTCACAGCCGTGACTATGATCCAAAGCCAACCATTATATTTTCAATAGATCGATAACAGAGAAAGCTTCCTGTTGTCATGGCTTCGTTGTAGCTAGCTATATAGCAAGAAGACCAAGTTAAGCTATCTTTCCATTTATAAACAATAGTAAGAGCACTAGGCACGACATACCGTAGAATAATGTTATATAATGCAACTATGCAATTTCTCTTAAAATAAATTAAATTATGTCCATGCTTACTTATTTTTTATGTGTATACACATCTCATAAAACTCATTCATAAACCAAAATATAATTAAAAGTTGTCAAACATTGGTGGTTGTCGGTAACATTATTGTCCTTTGAATTATGTAGCTTTGTCCACACTTGAAAGAGGAAGAAAACATGACCGTAATTAGTGACTTTTTAAAGCCAAAGTATATTATTAATGGAGTACATATATGGCATTCCAACCCTTGACCAGTAAATAAACAATCTATACAATTACTTGAGAGTTGACCCAAAATTTTAGACTGTTGTGCAATGACTCATATATCTAGATAATAACAATACAAGTTATGGGTTTGGGCTGATGTAAATGAGTTGGAGTATGGGGCTATATATTGATGTTAAGTAAATCTAATGTACCAATGAGAAAAATAGTCAAACACAAATCATTATTCTCTAATAACACATAGTAGTAGCCTCTCGACGTTCTCGGGGACGTAGGCACAATTGGCTAAACCTTGTTACCAAATCTCTTATGTTATTCTCTTTTCTCTATACTCTTTTACTATTTGATTTCTCGTTTGTTCCAAACAATTAGTATCAAATGAATCTTAACTCAGGTGTCAAATTCGAGGTGGGGAAGTTCAATGGAACTGGTAATTTTGGATTGTGGCAAAGGAGGGTTAAGGATGTGTTGGCTCAACAAAGTTTATCAAAGGCGCTGCGTGAGAATAAACTAGATGGTATGTATCAACTGGATTGGGAAGAGTTGAAGGAGAAGGTTGTAGGAACCATACATCACTGTTTATTAGATGAAGTAATGTATCATATTATGAATTTGACATCACCAATAGAGGAATGAGAGACATTAGAGAAGCGGTTCATGTCCAAGTCTCTAACAAATAAGTTGTATTTGAAACAAATATTCTATGGCCTGAAGATATAAGATGGTGCTGATTTGCAACAACATCTCAACAATTTTAATCATGTGATCAATGACTTGGAGAAACTCAATGTGAAGGTTGATGATGAGGACAAAGCAATAATATTATTGTTTCTTTGCCAAATTCCTATGAACACTTGGTGACAAAATTGACGTACGAGAAAGACTCAATCAAATTGGATGAGATCACATATGCACTTCTGTCCCACACTCAAAGAAGACAAAATATAGGATAAGGGGTCTGTATGTGAAAAGAAGCCAAGCGCGTGGGAGGAGACAAGGCAGAGGAGGTCCTGCCAAAGGTAAAAGACCAAATTCCAAGGGCAGAATACTAGTAGAGTGCTTTAAGTGGAGTATCTACATCTACAAATCTTGCACAGAAAGATGGAGTCTCTACATCTGCAAATGTTGCACAGCAAGATGACTCTGGTTACAACAGTGAAGTTGATCTATTATTTGTATCATCCAATCATAGTGCAGATGAGTGGATACTTGACACTAGTTGTTCCGAACACATGACGCCAAATAGAGAATGGTTCTCCACATACAAGGCAAACAATTTTGGTTTCGTGTATCTTGGAAATAATAAAGCATGTGTCTTTATTGGCATGAGAGAAATCAGAATTGTGACGGATGATGGTGTAGTGAAGACGTTATGTGAGGTCACGCACATACCAAATTTGAAGAAGAATTTGATTTCTTTGGGGACATTGTGGGTCAAAGGATTCAACTATAGAGTTGATGGAGACAATGATATTCTTCGAGTATGCAAATGTGCTCTGACTATGATGAAGGGTAAGAGGATTGTTGGGAACACTTACAAGCTGTTAGGGAGAACATTTTAGGTGGAGTTGTTGGAGTGACTAAAGAGATTTTATACGATTTAGACCATGATGCTACAAAATTATCGCAAATGCGTTTGGGTCATATTAGTGTGCATGACATGACTGAACTACACAAAAAATGACTATTGAGGGGAGTCATCAAATGTAAACTAGATTTGTGCAAGTATTATGTGCTTGGAAAACAAACACGAGTTAGTTTCAAGGCAGACCAACACAGGACTCGAGACATTCTAGACTATGTCCACACTAATGTATGGAGACCTACCCTGGAACCATCCCTAGAAGGTTCTATGTATTTTGTTACCTTTGTTGATGACTTTTCTCACAAGGTTTGGGTATATTTTTTGAAGCTAAGTCAGAAGTCTTTGCCAAGTTCAAGGTTTAAAAGGCAGAGGTAGAGAACCAGACTGGTAGAAAAATCAAATACTTGAGGTCAGACAATGATATGGAGTACAAAAACCCACAATTTCATAAATTCTGTGAGGAACATGACATTAAGAGGCACTTTTCAGTGAAGAAGACTCCTCAACAGAATGGTGTTGTAGAGAGGATGAATAGAACTCTTATAGGGAGGGCAATATGTATGAGACTGAATGCTGGACTTTCCAAATGATTTGAGGTAAAGACACTTAGAATGGCATGATATGTTATCAATAGATCACCACAGGCTTCATTGGATGGTAAAGTTACAGAAGAAGTATGAACAGTAACCCAATAAATTATAATATGTTACGCATATTTGGTTGTTCTGCTTATGTACATGCATCCAGTGATGAACGACCTAAACTTGATCCTAAGTCAAAGAGGCATATCTTCATTGGATATACCAAAGGTGTGAAAGGGTTCAAGTTCTGGGATCTAGTTTCCAGAAAATTGGTGTTGAGCAGAGATGTAGTGTTTGATGAAGATTTCATGCTAAAACAATTAGTTTTGACAGAGGTGCTCAGACCAAATGGAGAGACTTTAGGATCAAATATGATTCCAGTGAGCAATGAAATATTTCAGGTAAATAAAACCATGCACTAGTTCAAGTTAATAACATGATGATTCTCAGGCGAAAATTTTAGGTGCGCAAGAGTATCTACTTGCTAGAGATAGTGAGATATGGCTTTATCTCCATATCAATTTAGGAGATCCATGTAGCTTTCAAGAGGCTATAAACAGCTAGGAGAAAGAACAATGGATGTGTGCCATGATGGAGAAGATGGAGTCTCAACACAAGAACCAAACTTCGGAGCTTGTCCCATTGCCCCCAGATAAGCATTCAATTGGTTGCAAGTGGGTGTACAAGAGGAAGCCAACAATATTAGAAAAAAAGGGGGAAAATTTCAAGGCTTGTCTTGTAGCAAAAGGGTATTCATAGTAGAAGAGATCAACTACAAAGAGATTTTCTCCCCAATGGTGAGACACACTTCTATTAGGGCAATGCTTGTCTTGGTAGTCAGCCGGGATATGCACTTAGAACAGATGGATGTGAAGACTGTCTTTCCTCATGGTGAATTAGAAGAGAAAATTTACATGACACAACTAGAAGGGTTCAGTGTATCTGGACAGAGTCACTTGGTTTACAAGTTGAAGAAGTCTCTATATGGGTTGAAGCAGTCACCTAGATAGTGGTACAAGCGGTTTGACACTTATATGTTGATGCTTGGTTATAAGCGTTATGAGTATGATTGCTGTGTTTATGTGAGGAGTCTTGATGATGGTTCTTTTATTTTTCTGCCACTTTATGTTGATGATATGTTGATTGCTGCTAATCATTTGAGTGATATCAATGAGCTGAAAGTCAGGCTAGGTAAGGAGTTTGACATGAAAATTTTAGGGGCTGCTAGGAAGATTCTTGGGATGGAGATTCACAGGGATAATGGAGCTAGAAAAGTATGGCTCACCCAACAAAGCTATGTTGGAAAGATCTTAGAGAGATTTGATATGAGAAATGCTAAAGTAGTGAGCACTCCATTGTCAAATCACTTCAAGCTTTCCCTAGATCAATGTCCGAAGAAAGATGAAGAGAAGAACTACATGTCAAAGGTTCCATATGCCATTGAAGCGAGTTGCTTGATGTATGTTATGGTTTGTACTAGACCAGATTTGGCACAAGCTGTTAGTCAAGTATGCAAGTACATGTCGAAACCAGGGAAGCAACATTAGGAAGCAGTCAAATGAATATTCAGATATTTGAAGGGGACTACAAGTCTTAGTATCATGTTTGGTACAAAACAAAGTAATCCTTCAGTTATTGGTTATGTTAATTCCGACTATGCAGGAAACTTGGATGATAGAAGGTTCAAAATGAGGTTTGTCTTCACCCTTGCAGGTGGACTAATTATGTGGAGATCATCAATTCAGTCTGTTGTTGCTATGTCCACCATTGAAGCAGAGTACATGACAGCTAGTGAAGCTTCTAAGGAAGCCTTGTGACTTATGGGGCTGGTAAATGAGTTAGGCGTTGAGCAATGTGGAGTTCTGCTACATTGTGACAGTCACATTGCTATCTTATTGGAAAAGAACCAAGTGTATCATGCTAGAACCAAATATGTTGATGTGTGATTTCACAAGATTAAGGAGTTGGTAGCTTGTGGGCAGATACTATTGCAGAATATTCACATTTCATAAAATGTAGTTGATATGTTAACTAAGTCGGTTACCGTGGACACGTTTAGACATTGTATGAGCTTGTTGAACATTCACTGATGCTAGACTATGGAGCGTCCCTAACTCATTGGCAGAAGATAGAGATTGATGATATTCGCCAAGGTGGAGATTGTTGTGCAATGACTCATATCTCTAGATAACTGCAATACAAGTTATGGGCTTGAGCATATGTCAAAAGGTTGGGGTAGAGGACTATATATTTATGTTATGAAAATCTAATGTAACAAGGAGAAGAATAACCACACATAAATCACTATTCTCTAATAATACATAATAGTAGCCTCTAAACGCTCTCAGGGACGTAGGACAATTGGTTGAACCTCGTTACCAAATCTCTTGTGTTATTCTTTTTTCTATACTCTTTTACTACTTGATTGTTCGATTGTTCTCAACATAGACATTCCATCTAATTAGTAGATAAGGATCACATATCTCATAAGGTTCATGTTTTCATGTCTCAAATTAATCACATTCCACCAAGTAATATACAAAAATTTATTTTCTATTTTTACGATTATTCTTTTTTGCTTAGGCGTCACTTTTTAATTGAATTGGTACATAAATGAGATACCAAAAATGGAACATGTGATCTCTATTCCAAGTTAATACACCGATTAACAAAGAAAAAAGATGACTCCCAAACTATCAAACATGGAACCAAAACCATGACCCGCCTCTAATTTGGTTAAGAATGCTACTTAAAATGAAATTGTTACGAGTGGCAAATAGAGCAGAAGACACAAAGTATCAATCAAGCACATATAATTAAGCTTCTTAGCATGTAATAAATCATCATGTTGCATGTAATTAATTAAATTACTCACAAGTTAATAATATGGCTAATTAGATTCTTTCTCTATATCATGATCATGGGCTCAAGGGGACCAGCAGATAAGTGAGGTGGGTAGGCTATATGGAGAAATACAAATCTGTGTCTCAAACCATGTCCTAAATCATGTACCACAACAATGATAGTGAATCAAAAACTGACAAAAATAATAAATGTTAAATTTCTTAATGAACATGTTATATTTTTTTTGGTGTGAAACATTATTTTAGACATGATAAAATGCATGTCATTCCATGCCATGCGTTGGCATACTTTGGAATTACTTTGTGTTAATTGGCATTGATTGACTTCGGGTGCAAACAAGGAAGGTGTTATCGCTTTTCAAAGATGAGGTGCCAATAGAATATATCCAATTAGTTCAACTAGACATCTAGATCTTTTAGCTACCTTCTTTTCTTTTTCCATATATGGAGAGAAGAGTGGGGAGGAATTGTTCCTCCCAAATTAACTCATGTAACTTTATTCTTTTTGTTTCTTGAAGAGAAGGAAACTAACTAATAGAAATTAGTGCCTAACACATTTAGATTCTTAATTGATTCAGATGTTGAAATTTTAATGATCATTGTGTTTGGTGCTAGAAATTTTATATGACATACATTTGAGATTTAAATTTATGCTCTAAATTTAAGGATGACATACATTTGAGATCCTAACTAACATAAATTTTCTCCATACTTAAAGATTCAAGGTCTTATTTTTGCTTTTTAAGGATAAAATTATAATCTCAATATAAATAGAATGAAAGAAGTGTCATAATATATTATTTTTGCTCTTACTTTTAAAAAGATTCATCTCTCCAACACTTCCTCCTAGTAATCCAACATTTTCCTAATACAACTAATGGAGGATGTAGCATTCCCCTGAATTTAATGTTCCGAGTGGGAAATTGACGTTCTCTCTTTTGGCTCTCCCCATTGCACATCATCATCCCAGCAGCACTGAAATATATATCTTTAATTACATTAATATTTCAGACTCGTATGATTTGCTAGAAATCTTTGTAGCTCAAATCAAAATCTATATATGCTAGTTAGTAAATATAGTAATTTGGAAAGAAAAAAACTTAGGTGAAAAAAATAGTACTTCTCTTATCCTATTTAGAAGTGGCATTTTAGAAATTTTATTTCATCAATTTTATAAGTTATTATATATTTTCTATGCAACAATGGTGTTTTTTCTCTTATTTTCCTTTTGCTTATTAATGAAAAACAATAAGTTTATTAAAAGAATATTGTAGTATTGTAGTATTTTTTTTAAACAAACCAAGAAAAATAACTACTTTCCTTAACAATACTATTAATATTGTATTAATCATAAAACTTGTCATGAAACTGACATATTGGAGCAATTTGATTGATGTTTCATTAATTAAACTACATACATCTTAAATTATGTATATGTATGCATATTATAATAAAGCGAAGTATTATAATTTGTAATTATTACTCAATTATTTCAAAAATATAATTGCTAACTATATTACAAAGTTCAAGGTAGGAATTTATGTTGTGATATTTTACAAAATTTGACATTTTTTATGGGCAATAAAAGAAAGAGGGCTTCCCTCTTTCTTTTCTCTTGTAATTAACTCTTATGAATGATTCTTACACCTTTTATTGTTAAAATTTGTTGTGCAATGACTCATATTCTCTAGATAACAACAATACAAGTTATGAGTTTGGACTGATATAAAGGGGTTGTGGTAGAGGACTACACATTTATGTTATATAAATCTCATGTAACAAGGAGAAGAATAGTCAAACACAAATTGAACATTTATGTTATTCTCTAACAATACAGTAGTAGCCTCTCAATGCTCCCGGAGACGTATGCGCAATTGAACGAACCTCGTTACCAAATTCCTTGTATTATTCTCATTTCTCTATACTCTTTTACTATTTGATTGCTCACTTGTTCCCAACAATTTATATCATATGGCTCTTAACTCATGTGCCAAATTCGAGGTGGGAAAGTTTGATGGAATTGGTAATTTCAGATTGTGGTAAATGAGGGTTAAGGATGTGTTGACTCAACAAGGTCTATCAAAGACACTGCATGAGAATAAATCAGATGGTATGGATCAACTGGATTGGGAATAGTTGAAGGAGAAGGTTACGAGAACCATATGACTCTATATATTAGATGAGGTGATATATCATGTTATCGATCTGACGTCACCAACAGAGGTATGAGAGACATTAGAAAAGCGGTTCATGTCCAAGTCTCTCAAAATAACTTATATTTGAAACATAGACTCTATGACCTTAAGAAATAGGAGGGTGTTGATTTGCAACAATATCTCAACACTTTCAATCAAGTGATCAATGACTTGCAGAAACTTGATGTGAAGGTTGATGATGAGGACAAAAAAAAAATATTACTGTTTTCCTTGCCAAATTCCTATGAACACTTGGTGACAACATTGATGCACGAGAAAGACTCAATCAAAATGGATGATATCATATCTACACTTTCGTCTCGCACTCAAAGAAGACAAAATGTAGGGGAATGGTCTTAGGGTGATGGTCTGTATGTGAAAGAGAGCCAAGCGTGTGGGAGGAGACAAGGAAGAGGAGGTCCTACCAAAAGAAAAAAAACAATTTCCAGGGGCAGAACAATAGTAGAGTGCTTTAAGTGCAAACAAACTAAGCATTACAAAAATAATTGTTCCAATGAACGGAGTCCTAGAAAGCCAATGGGGGAATATGGTGTATTTACATCTATAAATATTGCACAAAAAGATGACTTTGGTTATAATAGTGAAGTTAATCTACTGCCTGTATCATCAAATCATAGTGCAGATGAGTGGATACTTGACACTCGTTGTTCCCACCATATGACACCAAACGAAGAATGGTTCACCACATACAAGGTAGGCAATTTTGGTTTCGTGTATCTCGGAAATAATAAAGCATGTGAAATTATTAGAATGGAAGAAATCAGAATTGTTATAGATTATGGTGTAGTGAAGACGTTATGTGAGGTTAGACACATACTAGATTTGAAAAATAATATGTTTTCTTTAGGGACATTGCATGCCAAAGGATTTAGCTATAGAGTTGATGGGGACATTGATATTCTTCGAGTATGCAAAGGTGTTTTGATTGTGATGAAGGGTAAGAGGATTGTTGGGAACACTTACAAACTATTAGGGAGAACACTTGTAGGTGAAGTTGTTGGAGTGGCTGAAGAGATTTCACTAGATAGAGACTATCGTGCTACAAAATTATGGCACATGAATTTGGATCATACTAGTGTGTGTGACATGACAGAAATATGCAAAATAAGACTGTTGAGAGGAGTTAGCAAATGCGAGCTAGATATGTGCAAGTATTGTGTGCTTGAAAAACAGACACGAGTTAGTTTTAAGCATGACTAACGTAGAACTCGTGGTATTCTAGACTATGTCCACACTCATGTATGGGGACCCACTTAGGAACCATCCCTAGGAGGTTATAGGTATTTTTTACTTTCGTTGATGACATTTCTTGCAAGGTCTAGGTATATTTTATAAAGCATAAGTGAGAAGTCTTTGTGAAGTTCAAGGTTTGGAAGGTAGAGGTAGAGAACTAGACTGATATAAAAATCAAATACTCGAGGTCAGACAATGGTATGGAGTACAAAGCCTTACAGTTTCAGAAATTCTGTGAGGAATATGGCATTCAGATGCACTTTTCAGTGAAGAAGACTTCTCAGCAGAATGGTGTTGCAGAGAGGATGAATAGAATTCTTATAGAGAGAGCCAAATGAATGAGACTGAATGCTGGACTTTCCAAAGGATTTTGGGCAGAGGCACTTAGTATGACATGTTCTGTCATCAATTCATCATCATGGGCTTCATTGAATGGTAAAGTTGCAGAAGAAGTATGAGCATGTAACCAAGTCAATTATAATATGTTACACATATTTGGTTGTCATGCTTATGTACATGTACCTAGTGATGAACGATCTAAACTTGATCTCAAGTCAAAAAGAGGTGCATCTTCATTGGATATACCAAAGGTGTGAATGATTTCAAGTTCTCGGATCCAGTTTCCAGAAAAGGTGATGTTGAGCAAACATGTAGTGTTTGATGAAGATTTCATGCTGAAACAATCAGTTTTGACAGAGGTGCCTAGGCCAAATGGAGAGATTATGAGATCAAATATGATTCGAGTGAGCAATGAAACGACTCAGATAAATAAAGGCAAGGAACTATGTACTAGTTCGAGTCAAGAACATGATGATTCTCAAGTGGAGAGTTCTGGTGTGCATGAGTATCTACTTGCTAGAGACGGAGATAGACGTCTTATCAGACCTCTAGAGAGATGTGGATTTGAGGATATGGCTTCAGTTGCTCTCTATATCAGTTCAAGATATCCATGTTGCTTTCAAGAAGCTATAAATAGCCATGAGAAAGAACAATGGATGGATGCCATGATGGAGGAGATTGAGTCTCTACACAAGAACCAAACTTAGGAGCTTGTCCTATTGCTCACAAACAAGTGTGCAGTTGGGTGCAAGTGAGTGTACAAAAGGAAGCCATTAGTATCAGAAGAAGGGAAAATGTTCAAGGCTAGTCTTGTAGCTAAAGGGTATTTACAATAGAAGGAGATCAACTATAATGAGATTTTCTCTCTAGTGGTGAGACACATTTCTATCAGGGTAGTGCTTATCTTAGTAGCCAGCCGGGATAGGCACCTAGAACATATGGGTATGAAGACTGCATTTCACTATGGTGAATTATAGGAGAAAATTTACATGACACAACCAGGAGGGTTCACTACAGCTAGACAGAGGCACTTGGTTTACAAGTTGAAGAAGTCTCTATATGGGTTGAAGTAGTATCCCAGACAATAGTACAAGTGGTTTGACACTTATATGTTGAAGTTTGGTTACAAACGCTATGAGTATCATTGTCGTGTTTGTGTGAGAAGCCTTTATGATAGTTCTTTTATTTTTTGCTACTTTATGTTGATGATATGTTTATTGCTGCTAATCATTTGAGTTATATCAATGAGCTAAAAGTCGTGCTAGGTAAGGAGTTTGACAGGAAATATTTAGGGGTAGCTAGGAAGATTCTGGAGATGGAGATCCACAGGGATAGGGGAGCTAGAAAACTATGGATCTCCCAGCAAAGCTATGTTGGAAAGATATTAGAGAGATTTGATATCAGCAATGCTAAAGTAGTGAGCAATCCATTGGCAACCCACTTCAAGCTTTCCTTAGATCAATGTACAAAGACAAATGATAAGAAGAAGTACATGTCAAAGGTTCAATGCTAGTGCACTAGATTGCTTGATGTATGTTATAGTTTGAACAAGATTGGACTTGACATAAACAATTAGTTAAGTATGCAAGCACATGTCTAAACTAGAGAATCAACATTGAGAAGCAGTCAAATGGATTTTCAGATATTTGAAGGGGACTATAAGTCTCGGTATCATGTTTGGCAATCAATAGAGTAAGCCTTCAGTTATTGGTTATGTTAAATCGAACTATGCAGGAGACTTGGATGATAGAATGTCCACAATAAGATTTGCCTGCATCCTTGTAGGTGGACCAATTGTATGGAGATCATCATTTTAGTTCGTTGTTGTTTTGTCCACAACTGAAGCGGAGTATATGGCAGCTGTTGAAGCTTCTAAGGAAGCCTTTTGGCTTATGGGGTTGGTAAATGAATTAAGCATTGAGCCAGATGGAGTTCCGCTGCATTGTGATAATCAGAGTGCTATCTTCTTGAAAAAGAACTAGGTGTGTCATGCTAGGACCAAACATATTGATGTGAGATTTCAAAAGATCAAAGAGTTGGTAGCTTGTGAGAAGATACTATTGCAGAAGGTCCACACTTCATAAAATGCAGCTGATATGTTAACCAAGCAGGTTACCATGGACAAGTTCAGACATTGCCTGAACTTGCTGAACATTCACTGATGCTAGATTATGGAGAGCCCCCAACCAAACGGCGAAAGATAAAGATTGATGATATTTACCAAGGTGAAGATTGTTGTGCAATGACTCATATTCTCTAGATAACATCAATACAAGTTATGAGTTTGGACTGATGTAAAAAGTTGGGGTAGAGAGCTATATATTTATGGTATGTAAACCTCATGTAACAAGTAGAAGAATAGTCAAACACAAATCTTTATTCTCTAATAATACATAGTGGTAGACTCTCAATGCTCCCGGGGACATAGGTACAATTGACTGAACTTTATTACCAAATCTCTTATGTTATTTTGTTTTCTCTATACTTTTATTATTTGATTGTTTGCTTGTTCCTACCAGAATTAAACCCAACTCGGGAGAAAATAACAAATCCCTCATGCGTTGTACCTCTAGATAGAACATGCATGAAAAAATCTTGATGTCATTTTCTTTTTAAAAATAGTGTTATGTTAAGAGTTTGTATTAAATAAAGATAAGTGTATCTTGAAAAACTAAGTCTATCTATTCTCCCAATAATAAATTTGAATTTTCCCATACAATTTTTTATTATTATCAGCAATTAAGTTTGATTAAATTTGTACGAAAGATACAAGACTAAAAGTTGGGTGATACAATACGAAGAGAATGAGATTATATGAGCTTAGTGAAATTATAAAAAACAAATCTAACACATTTTTTTAAGGCATTGCCAGCACTATCAGAATAAGGCATAGCGAATTTGCTCTGTCTTCTATTGATTTGTAGTCATAATTTCACCTTCACAATTTCTAATGATGGGTTGAAAATAACATCATTTATAGCTAATCCAAAATTATTTGTTTAGATTCTTATCCTCAATTGGAATAAGGCATGGAGGATTCTTAGCTTCTGATGTTGTTTCTTGAAAATAACATCATTTATAGCTAATCCAAAACTAAGTTTACCATTTTCTGAACAACTTCATGTAACCATAGTAAGCTAGCTACATGTGTAAATGTGTTATAGTATAAAACAAATTTACTATACAGGTTTCTTGGCACTGTTCGGTGAAATCAGTAAAGGCCAGTCATTTAAATTTCTATTGTTTGTTTTTCCTTTGATTTCTGTTAAGGCGTGCTCTTCTATAGTTTCATTTGGGTTGATCCCAAATTCATGTAGTTAATTTGTGTTGAAATTATTGGGGTGATACGTTTGGTTTGGTTGAAGTATCATTTTCTTGAAAACATATGGCCATTAGCCATCCTTAATTATATGGTAGAGAAAAAAATGAAAAGAAGAGTTCAAAACCCCAATATTTAGAATATATGCGTAGATGTAGATATGGTAGAATATATATATATATA
>NW_017718594.1:0-31269 GCF_001865875.1 Lupinus angustifolius
ATATATATATATATATATATATATATATATATATGTACATATATAAATCACAATCCTCTTCCATACTAGATTCAAGAGTGAATAATACCTCTATGCTTTTAAGGTGAGAAATTTAAGGTGAGAAATTTCTAAATATGGAAAGAAGGTGAGAAATTTAAGGTAACTTGTAGCTCAAGTAATCGGGGTGTATAGGCCAAGTTGGCAATCTGGTGCACTAAGTTGGTTGACTGATGCGCCTTGGTGCATATTGTTTGGTGTGTCTGAATGCACATCTGTTGAGCCTTAGTGTGTGTTTAAGGCAGAGTTTTCGGTCAGGGTAAGGTTGGTGCGTCTTTGGTGTGTGGTTGATGCAGTTTTTCGGTCAGGTTTGTGTGTGTTCCTTGGTCAGGTTGTGTGTGTTGGTGCATGTCTGATGCAGTTTTCTCGGTCAACTTGGTTTGATCATTTTGTTGTGATGTTGCGCTGTTTGGCATGTGTTGTGATGTTCGGGCTAATACACCCCCTCCCCTGCCACAAGCTGGGGCACATATATGTTTATGAGGCCAAGCTTGAGGTGAATAATAGCATAGTCTTTGTTGCCAAGGGGTTTGGTTAAGGCAGCAACTAGTTGTAGTTGAGAGGGGACATGTAGGAGTTTGATGAGGCCTCTGCTATGTTGTTCTCTGAAAGTGTGGCAATCTAGGTCGATGTGTTTGGTCCTCTCATTAAAAATTGGATTGGAGGCAATGTGTAGGGTAGATTGGTTGTCACGGTAAAGGCTTGTAGTTTGTGATGGCTGCATATTTAGGTCTGCTAAGATGTAGTTGATCCATTTGATTTCACATATGGTTAGGGCCATTGTTCTGTATTCGGCTTCACAAGAGCTCCTAGATATTGTCTTCTGCTTCTTGGATTTCCAGGAGATCATGGATTTTCCTAAGTAGATGCAATACCCTAAAACAAATCTTCTTGTATCAGGGCATGATGCCCAATCACTATCACTGTTGGCTTTAATGTGTAAGGTGGAGGTTGCTGAGTGGAATAGTCTTAGAGCAGGTGTTCCTTTGATGTATTTGATCACTTCTATGGCAGCAACATGATGCATGGTAGTTGGTGTAGCCATGAACTGGGCCAGTTGGTTGACAGCAAAGGCAATGTATGGCCTGGTGTTTGTGAGGTAGATTAATCTACCAATCATTCTTCTGTAGGCAGGAGCATCCTTGTAAGGTGTGATGGAATCCTATGATAGATGAATGCCATGTAGCATTGGAGTTGGGACAGGTTTGCATCCTAAAAGACCCGCATCAGAAACAATTTCTAGGGAATATTTTCTTTGATTTATGGAGATGCACTTATTAGTTCTAGCAATTTCGAAACCAAGAAAATATCTAAGTGGTCCTAGATCTTTGACTTGAAAAGTTTTGTGTAGAAGTTGTTTGACCTTATGTAATTCAGTAGTGTTATTGCCAGTTAGGATTATATCATCAACATTTACAAGTAAAGTAGCCATAGACTTATCTGGAAGATGTTTCATGAAGAGAGAATGGTCACTCCATGATTGAGAGTAACCTGCTTTGATGAGGAGGTTGGACAGTTTTGTGAATCATTGCCTTCCTGCTTGTTTGAGTCCATAGAGGGACTTTTGTAACTTGCATACCTTGTTTTGTAGGGTAGTAACCAATCCAGGAGGGAGTGTCATGTATATATCCTCTATGAGGTCTCCATGTAAACATGCATTATTGATATCCAATTGTAGAAGAGTCCAATTAAAAATAGATGCAAGATATAAAAGCAACCTAATAGTTCTAATTTTAATCATAGGTGAGAAGGCGTGTAAGTAATTTATGCCTTCTTTTTGGTTGAAGCCTTTGGCAACTAAACGAGCCTCATGTCTATCTATAGTTCCATTGGGTTTGTGTTTGATCTTGAAGACCTATTTGAAGCCTATGGGTGTTTTGTCTTGGGGCAGGTCAGTGATGAGCCAAGTATCATTGGCTTGTAAGGCTGCTAGTTCGAGGTTGATGGCTTCTCTCCAGTGAGGTTGTTGAATGGCTTATTTGTAAGTTTTAGGTTCTATGTGAATTGATATGTTTAAGGCATGTGATTTGTATTATGAAGCTATTTTATTGTAGGATAGGTATGAGGAGATGGGATATTTGGTGGAAGGTGAGTTAATGTTTTGGAGAAGAGCATAGTGGTAATCCTTTAAGTAGGATGGTGGGTTGGAAATTCTAGTAGTTCTTCTAGGTGGAGTTGGGATTGGTGGATCAGTTAGGTTGTTGTTGGAGGGAGTGTGGTGTGATGGGGAGGGAGAGGAAGGTGGAATAGATTGATATTGGAAGATGTCTTCATAAAGTAGGGGATTAGTGGTTGGGTTAATGGGAAGAGGGGTGTGTATGATGTTGGTTGTGTTAGGTTGGTCTTTGTATGGGAAGAGAAGTTCATAGAAAATGACATCTCTGCTCACTTCTAGGGATCTGGAGTTGAGGCGTAGGATTATGAGGCCTTTTGTTCCTTCTTTGTATCCTAGGAAAATACATGTGTTGGCTCTTGGGTCAAGCTTGCTTCTATTGTGAGCTAGGGTGCTAGTGAAACAAAGAGAGCCAAAAACCTTGAAGTGGTTTAATTGAGGTTTCTTGTTGTATAGTATTTCATGATGGGAATAGTTTCGTAGGACAAATATAGAATCTTGCATGTTACTCTTCATGACATAAAGCCTATGCAATAAGCTAGCTATACCAACCATCTTCAAATAGTGTCTTTCCAGGATCTTGCAAAAGAATTCATCAAAAGTTAGAATATAAGATGACTGTGAGGTTAGTTTAGGTATAGAAAGCAAATTATAATTGAAGCTAGGTAGATATAGCACATCTTTTAGTATTAAGTCTTGGTTTAATGGAACAGTGCATGAGATTTGTGTGATGAGTTGAGAACCATTAGGCAGTTTAACATTTATTGGTTTAACTCATCCCATAAGGTTTTGAGTTCAGTGAAGTAATCTGCCACACTCTTCTCACCTTGTTTAAGGGCAGTGACTAAGTCCTGTAACTCTGTTATTTGAAACAGGTTGCCTTGAGAGAACCTTTCTTTAAGTTCTTGCCATATATCTTGCGCTTTGTCTATCCATAGGATGCTCTGACTATTTGAAGGAGAAACTGACCTTACTATCCAAGACATGACCATATTGTTGGCTCTCTCCCAAGCCTTGTAGAGGGGATCTATTTTAGGTGGCATCTGAATGGATCCATCAACAAATCCCAGTTTTTGTTTAGATATTAAGCTCATCTTCATGGTTATGTACCATTGGTGGTAGTTCTTTCCATTGAGTAAGGGAGATACCAAAGTTGTTGTTGGGCTCTCAGACGGGTGTATATAGAATGGTGAGGTTGTGTGGTCATTAAGATCAATATACTGGGTCATGGTTTCTGTGTGATGATTGGAAGAGGATAAGGGTGATTCACTCATTGAATGTAGCAGAGCTAAAGAGAGAGCTCTAATACCATAACAGAAAAGGAAGAAGGAAGAAGAGTTCGACTCCCTTTGTCAAGTGGGGAAGAAGAGAATGAAAGAAGATTCAAGAGTGAATAATACCTCTATGCTTTTATTGAAGATAAGCCAAAAATGAAAAGGAATGAATTCCAATTTGTTATTGAATAAAATAATAATTCATATAAGTAGCCTATATATACTAACTAACTTAAAATAGAATTAACTAACTTTCTAAATATAGAAAGAGGGTGAGAAATGTAACGTAACTTGTAGTTCAAGTAATTGGGGTGTTTGGGCCAAGTTAGCATTCCAGTGCGCTGATTTGGTTGACTGATGCGCCTTGGTGCATGTTGTTTGGTGCGTCTGGATGCACATCCATTGTGCCTTGGTGCGTGTTTGAGGCAGAGTTCTCGGTTAGGGTTAGGTTGGTGCGTCTTTGGTGCGTGGCTGATGCAGTTTTCTCGGTCATGTTTGTGTGTTCCTCGGTCAGGTTTGTGTGTTCCTCGGTCAGGTTGTGCATGCTAGTGCATGTCTGATGCAGTTTTCTCGGCCAACTTGGTTTGGTCATATTGCTGTGATGTTGGGCTGTTTGGGCTAATACTATGAAATAATAAAGAAAAAATTATATGTAATGACACTTATATCTCCTTGTTCATAATGATAAGACATTTTTACCTTTAAAACTAAAAAAAAAATCTCTCATCTCTGATACCGGAAAGGAGTCTCAGTTAATATATATACAAGAAAACCAACCTTGAAGTCCTAATCATTCAAAACGATTCCATATTGGACTCAACATAATTTAAGTGGTATTCTACACTTTTTCCTTTATGGTTCGTTTAAAGTTTTCAAGCTAAAAAGGGAAATAAAACAGAAAGTGACCAAACTTCTATGTTTTTTTTTGAGAAATAACAAATTCAATGCATCCATGGATGTCTCATTCATGCATGTTCAATGTTGATCCAGCACATTAGATTATTTAAAATCACCCAATCTAAAGAATAAGTTAAATTTAGTTTTCATTAAATCGAAAACTTAGGTACTAAAAATAAATCAACACCATGCATCATTCATACAATACGTGGTATAAGGTGTTTATTATTTATTTTGTTGCTTTTATTAATTAAACTTACTGATAAAGGAAATCAAAACTTGAAAATCACTTGGCATAGGGAGAAATGAGTCATAGTCAAAAGATAGATTTGACTACGAAATTAAAAGTTTGAATAAGAAAGGAGTTCAGATGTTGCTCGTAATAATGAGAGATAGATTTGCAAAGAAAAGAACCATAGTTACCAAACATACCAATTAATTTCTTTTCTTTTCTTTTCTTTCAAATAAAAAATGCCGTGGTGGGTAAACTATGCACTAACTACACATGATAATGTGAGAGCATATTGAGGATGGGAAAACACAAAAGAATGGATTTGAGGTTAATTAGAAAAACTAGTAGTACCAAATACCACACAAGAATAGAAAATTATCTTCCCAATCTCACTTGAATTAATTCCATAAAAATTCTTTTTACATACTTTTAATGTTCTAAGACTAAGTCGCCTAAACTGAAAATCATGCAACATTCAAATGGATGCTTTTTATATGGCGAACGACTATTTTCAGTATTTTCTAATAGAACATAAACTCAATATTAATATTGGACTTTTCCTTAATTTTAATATATTATGTTTATGTAGTATGAATTAACGGGGGAGGGGTCAATTTTGTTATCAAATAGTATATGGCTAGACTCAACCAACATATTCATACAGACATAAGAGGGTACTAGCTAGCTACATTACAAAGTCTCACTTAGCATAACCTTTTCTCCCACCAATATAATCGACCACTTATCTCACAACCACCCAAGGTCACAGGTCACAACATTATGGGTGTCTGCCAGTGATGCATTTTGCCTTTTTTCCTTTGATTCCACGTTGCTTTGTTGCCTTCAATGTCCCAGTTCCCTATTTGTCATTGCAATATTTTATGTCTTGTAATCCTCCTCTTAGGTATTAAAAAGGAAAGTGCATAAAAAAATGGATGATGTTTTACTCTATAGATATATTAAGATGACGTTTTTATCTTTAAATGTAAATACAAATTTAATAACTTGTATCTCCTATACCATAGAGAATTATTTTTCATAATTGACGGCCTTCACTTAATTTGGAACGTATCCCCATTTCAAATCCCCCTCCCACTCAATATAATTTCTTCACCTAGCTAAATAGACAAATGTAGATAACACTTCGGGAACTAATATAATTAGTAAACCAAGTAAGATGAGTGATTGAGATGGAACTTTTTCTAACCATAATTAGTCAATGCAATTATACTCCTTTGAAATTTGTCTACCTTTTTTCCATATAAGGAGAACTTTCTATAAATATAGGTTGTTTAAATTGGATGTACTCAACACCAATCAAATTATTAATTATCATAAATTGTTGTAACTAAACTATAATATTTAATTTATCTATTAATTAGTTAATAGGTGTAATTGAATCCATGCATACATATATAAGAGTACATATTGCACCTTCTCATTTCTTTCCCTGTAAACATGTATGAGGGTAATGTGCATGCACCGATAATATAAAAATTTATATATGATTGGTGTATTATTCACCCTTAATTTGGATTATTTTTTTAATAAAATCAATAATAATTGAAAATGAATGGTGTATAATATAATGACAATGTTAAAAATTCTTATACTCTCATTATATACATCATTTTCTCAACCTTTATAATTTATATAGACCAAACATCCTATTCAATATTGATGCAGCTTCGCTATAGTCTTTTGATTTAAAAGCACTTAAAATAAAGACCAACGATGCTATATTGTTTTTACCCCAATCTTGCTGTTTCAAGTTTTCTTGGAAAATACATACAACAGTCTTTTAATTTCAATTTAAAAGGAAAGATTTGGGACTCATGTACATCATATTGGTTAAATTAATAGCACCATCTTAGGTACACATTATCCTATCTACTGATATTCCTTAATTAATTGGACCCAATTGTCCTTTCCATGACAGTTTTGTTAGGGCCACAAACCTTTGCCCAATTTTCATGCATTTGTATGGTATCTTTTTCAGTCACCATAGTGACAATTTTTATCAAACATGTCATGTGACTAGCATGTGACTTGGATTGCAAAAACAAATGGTACAAATTTTAGTATACCTATGAGATCCATGGATGATGGATCTAATACTTTATCTACACATTTTAGGGATGCAAATAAAGAAGCAATTAAATTTTGTCAAGAGTGATGTTGGGTACTCATAAAAAAGTTACTATAGACTATTTAAATTCTTCTAAAGTGTGAGATGACTACTAAAATGAACTGTTTTCACGAAGATATTATTTTCATGTCATTAAACCTTTAACATGATGCTTAAGAACTTTAGTCATCTACTAATTTTTTTAAATCTTGGTTGTAATTATTAGTATTTTTAAATTATTAATTTATTCATAATTCTCTATGAATCTTCCGCTTCAACAAACTAGTATCAGAACTCGTAGAGCTCTTGCATGCTAAGTCGTACGATCTAAAAGAAGATTCTTAATATGCTCTATGTTCACAACATTGTCTAATCTTACACACCAGATAATAATTGTTCTTGTTATTGGAAAAGTATATTAGTGTGAAAGTGCATGTCTAGGAAAGTTCTATCTTACGAAAGACCTAGTATTTAAGTGTGTCTGTTAAGACCCACCTCTCTTTCCTGGGAACTTTCCTGCTGTATGTTCACGGACTATGATATTATTCTAGTAAACGGTTATCATGGCAAGTGCTAAATTTGATTTGGAGAAATTTAATGGAGAAAATGATTTCAACCTATGACGATTGAAGATGAAAGCTCTACTAGTTCATCAAGGCTTGGGCAAAACCTTGGAAGGTAGACATAAATTACCATAGAGTCTGATCGAGGACGAGAAGGATGAAACCATGGAAAAACCATGTAGTGCCATTTTATTGTGCTTGGGAGATGAAGTTTTGCGAGGAGTGTCAGATGAAACTACAGTTGTTTCATTATGGTTAAAGCTGGAAAGGCTGTACATGACGAAGTCACTCACCAACCAACTGTATTTGAAGAAAAGAATATATTCTCTTCAAATGCATGAAGGAAAGCCCATAAAAGATCATATCGATGAGTTTAACAAAATTATTCTTGATCTAAAGAATATCGATGTTAAAATTGAAGAAGAAGACCAATCAATTCTTCTACTATGTTCTCTTCCAAGTTCTTATGAGTACTTCATAGACACCATGATGTATGTTCGAGAAGATCTGACCATGGACGAAGTAAAAGCGGCGTTGCACTCAAAAGAACTGAAGAAAAGAGTATCAGATTCGAGATCTGAAGGCTAAGGTGATAGTCTCTTTGCTAGAGGAAGAATAGAGAGGCGAAATCAATTTGGAGAAAGAGGGAAATCTAGGTCCAAGTCTAAAGCGAAACCTAGAAAGTATAAATGCTTCCACTGTCACAAGGACATGCATAGAAGAAAGAATTTCCCAGAGCGCAAAGGCAAGGAAAAGATTTATGAATATGCAGATGCAGCTGTAGCAAATGGCTATGATAGTGTAGATGCACTAATAGTCTAAGAACACAACTCAAAAGATGAATGAATACTTGATTCTGGATGTTCATATCACATGTATCCCAATAAGGATTGGTTTTCCACTTACCAACCCTTAGATTGGGGCAAGGTCCTTTTGGGAAATAATGCTCCATGCAAGGTCATCGGCACAATTAGAATCAAGATATTCGATGGAATCGTAAGGATGTTGACATATGTAAGGAATGTTCCAAAATTATAGAAAAATCTGATTTCCTTGGGAACGCTGGAATCAGAAGGTTATAGCTACAAAGGTTAAGATGGAGCTATGAGGATATCTAAAGGCACTATGGTTGTAATGAAAGGAAAGAAAGAGAATAGTCTCTATATGTTACAAGGAAACACAATCACGGGTGTTGTTGTTGTCTCCTCAACATCTGATTCAAATGTCACCAAACTATGACATTTGAGAATGGGTCATGTCAGTAAAAGAGGTCTAGCTGAGTTAGCCAAACAAGGATTACTATACGGTCAACAAGTCGGGAAGGTATACTTTTGTGAACACTGTGTTTTCGGAAAGTAGTGTTAGATAAAATTCAATGCTACAAATCATCGAACATGGTACATTGGATTATGTACATTATGACTTGTGGGGTCCTTCCCAAGTACCTTATCATGGTGGTAGCAGATACATGTTAACATTCATTGATGACTATTCAAGGAAGGTGTGGATCTTCATTTTGAAACACAAAAGTGAAACATTTGCCAAGTTCAAACAGTGGAAAACCTTGATCGAAAAGAAAACTGGGAGAAATTTTTGCAAGGATCACGGTATTATCAGACATTATATTATGAGACATACTCCACAACAAAATGGACTTGCAGAACAAATGAACATAACCTTACTTGAAAGGACAAGATGTATGTTGTCAAATGTTGGATTACCAAAAGAATTTTGGGCGGAAGCTGTCAATACAACTTGTTACTTGATCAATAGATATCCATCAACATCCATTGGTTACAAAACTCCAGAAGAGATATGGTCAGATATTCTAGAAAATTATGAAAAATTGAGGAATATTGGTTGTCCTGCATATGCTCATAACAAAGAAAGAAAACTTGATGCAAGAGTATTGAAATGCATTTTTCTTGGATATCTTGATGGTGTGCAAGGATATAAGTTGTGATGGTCAGAGAAAAGAAAGTGCATTATTAGTAGAGATGTTACTTTTAATGAAGTTGAAATGCTAAAGCCTCATACAGAGTCATCAAGTGAAAATGAAGATCCTAATATCTTAGAGATGATGGAGTTTGAGGTGGAGCCAACAAAAGAAAAAACACTTGAACAAAAAGAAGAAGCCTATGTTGCATGTACTGATAGTGACAAAGGAAATATATAAAACCTCCGGATAAATATGGCTATGCTAATCTGGTGTCATATGCTCTAAACGTTGTTGATGATATCAACAATTGTAAACCACAATCATATGAAGAAGCTATCAATAACAAAAAAGTTTTCAAATGAATTTCTGCCATGATAGAGGAAATTGATTCTCTTCATAAGAATCATACTTGGGTTCTTGTGAAGTAGTCGAAGGCTCAAAAGATTGTTGGATGTAAATGGGTCTTCAAAAAGAAGGAAGGAATCCCTGGGGTTGAAGATGCAAGATTCAAGGTGCGATTATTGGTCAAAGGTTTTACACAAAGAGAATGCATTGATTTCAATGAAGTTTTACACAAAGAGAACATAGCACTATTCGCATCCCACTTGCCGTTGTAGCTCAATTTGATCTAGAAATTGAGCAAATAGATGTCAAAACAACATTCTTACATGGGGAGATGGAGGAACAAATTTACATGAAACAACTTGAAGGATTTGAAGTTCAAGGGATGAAAGATCATGTTTGCTTGCTGAAGAAATCTTTATATGGCTTAAAACAATTTTCTAGACAATGGTATCGACAATTTGACACCTTCATGCTTGAAAATGACTATTCCAGAAGTAAACATGATAGTTGCGTCTACTACAAGAATCTTGCAAATAAGTCATTCATATATTTGCTTTTATATGTTGATGACATGTTGATCACATATAAGAACATTTCAGAAATAAGAAACTTGAAAGCTCAATTGAGCTTAGCGTTTGAAATGAAGGACTTAGGAGCTGGAAAGAAATTCTGGGAATGGAGATTCAGAGGGATAGAAAAGAGGGGACACTCTTTCTGTCACAAAAGAAGTACATTGTAAAAGTGTTGGAACGCTTTGGCATTCAAAATGCTAAATCAGTCACTACTCCATTGGCGACTCATTTCAAAATTTCAATGACATTGTGTCTACAAACTGAGAATGAAAAATAGGAGATGTCAAGTGTACCTTATGCTAGTACGATTGACAGTCCCATGTATGTCATGGTGTGCACTAGACTAGATGTTGCACATGTAGTAAGTGTGGTAAGCAGGTATATGACATATCTTGGTAAAGTTCACTAGAAGGCTGTGAAGTGAATTATGCGCTACTTGAAAGATACCACAAATATAGGGCTTTTGTATGGTAAAGTCAAAGATGTTGGAAACAAGATCATTGGACATGTTGACTCGGATTATGTTAGAGATTTAGATAAGCGAAGATTGCTCACCGGATAT
This sequence comes from Lupinus angustifolius, assembly GCF_001865875.1. Classification (NCBI taxonomy): domain Eukaryota; kingdom Viridiplantae; phylum Streptophyta; class Magnoliopsida; order Fabales; family Fabaceae; genus Lupinus; species Lupinus angustifolius. The sequence continues at coordinate 10,683 of NW_017718594.1, forward strand.
GTTTTTACATTGTGTAGTTGTAATATTAGTTGGAAAACAACACTACAATCAATTGTTGATTTGTCTATAACTGAAGTAGAGTACATCGCAGTAACATAAGATGTAAAGGAAGCTATTTGGGAGAAAGGTCTAATTGAAGAGTTGTGTATACAACTCGAAGAAACAATCATCTACTATGATAGTCAAAGTGCTATACATCTGACAAAAAATCCAATGTATCATGAAAAAGCTAAGCATATTGATATTCAGATGCAGTTTATCAGAGACATAGTGGAGAGAGGAATTGTTAGTGTGGAGAAAATACCCATTGCAGATAATCATGCGGACATGATGACAATGTCAGTTTCAACTACCAAGTTCAGACATTGTCTAGACTTGATTAATGTTCAAAATCTCTAGTGGGCATGAAGAAGAGTAGCCAGAGAATAACTATGATAGTCTTTTAGTCAAGGTGGAGATTTATTGAATATTGGCTAAAAGAAAAAAATAATGAAAATACTTTCTTGAGCCAGGCAGAAAGGAAGTAGTTAGAGATCATCTTGAAGAAATGGAGAATTTATAGGCAAGTAAAAAGAAGTGGCTATGGTGAAACCATCATCAATGTTCTTTTCCTTTGACCATATAATCTTCAAGAGCTTTGGCTATAAATAAGAGTGTTCCAAGCCATTGTAAGACACACCAAATACTTAGCTTAGTGCATATTCTCTCTTATTGTTCTCTTGTTTTAATTGTGTGAGAAATACTTGAGTGAAATTGGGTGTACTTGGATTTTGGGAAGTGAGTGAATTCTTTTTATCATAATGAAATATTCTTGTTGCTCTTCAGCCGTGGATGTAGACAAATTGCCGATCCACATTAAATTATCGGTGTTATTTTCTCTATTATATTTTCTTCATGAGTCTTCTGCTAGTCCAATTATGTAAATGCACTGATCACTATATACGCTAATTTATGTTGACCACATTGAATGGTGCATAAGTTAGGCATTATTGGACTTTAAGTATGTATAAAGTTCACTAACCAAATATGAAATAATGTACTACTTCTAAAGACAATGTTGGGGGATGTAGGGAAACTATGAAAGCACTCATAACTTTAAATCAAACCTTGAATTTGAGATAACAAGTTGGAGTAGTTGATCAATAAAATCAATTTGAATCTCAAGCCTTTTTTGTTTGCCTTCATTGTGATCTAGCTAGGATCACCATTGCTTTCAATTGGTTGGGATATTTACCTTTGTTAAATTTTGAATCATATTTTTTTGGTACATAAATTTTTGAATCATATTGAAGTGACTACTTTGCTTTAAAAATTATTATCCAAGCCTTTATTTAGAACTAAATAGTGCATTACAAGAAGAAAAAGTCAAAAGTAGTATATATGAGGATTGATTACAAGGGACTGAATTGTTCCAAACCTTGAACCTAATCTGAAGAATCTTGCAACCTAATATCACATCCCCGTGATAAGCATAAAAATTGAGTGAATTATTGAGTGCTTTATATGTTGGGTTAGCTTAAAAGTTTTATTCAAGTGACATAAATCAATAATAAAAAACCTACTTGCCCAAATCGTGCAAATTTGTTAGGTTATTTCAATTCTAAAATGTCTTGTCTTGTATGTCTCCCTCCAAATAGGCCTGCTTTATACTAATGTTTCAGGTTTGGATTTTGGATAGCTAAAATTATTGCCAGATCCGTAATATTTTAACTGCTTCTTTGATTTACTATATAAAATATAAATTCATATATCTTTTAAATTGTGTTTACGATTATGATTATGTTGTGTTTATCATAAAAATAGAAAATTGTGAGAAAATGCAATTAGAATTGTGATCATGATATCGTTGTCAATATTCCAAAAACTGTATGGAAGGAGATGCTGATATACTTGTGTAAGCCAGTAGTTCATGTTTGGATTCAATTATACCTAATATTTTATTAATATGTTATTTTTCTAAAATAGAATGATAAAAGAAGTGGTCTTTGATATGGGTTGAACCCTATTAGGAATGTCAGAAGTTTGAACCCTAACATTATAATTTAAGGAGAAAATGTATACAATAGTAGAATGAGAGTTGTTTACATCGTTATTATATTATCTATTGTTTATATTTAGTTATCATTAATAAATACAAATAATTCAAATAAATGATGGGTAAATGATATATTAACATTGCATAGATATATAGATAATTTTAGTTGCTTAAAAAGAATTAAATCGTTACTATTATAATATCTTGGTGAAAGACACAGAAGAAAAATAAGAAGAAATTCCATTGGAAAGGTAAAAACACAGAAAATTAAACAAAAAGAAGAATTGGAATTGGATTCAACCATGCCAATATTATCTTCTTCATCTCTTTATTATAGTGATTAGTGTCTCTTAGGAGGATTGATTGTGCCATTCTCATCCTTATGGACTTGGTGAAAACAAATACACCATTTGTGAAAACTTTAGTTGCTTTTGGAATTTCTTGTTTGGACTTTCCTTACTCAAACCCTTTTTGGAACACATCGATAATTGCTTGCATGGAAAAAGTTTTCCAAAATTATCGCCTGTCGCATTTGACTTGATCCCACAAACCCAATTGCAAAGTGTCAATGAAGCATTGTTATGATTAAGTATTTGTTAATTAAGCATGGTAGTGATAATTGATGTTTGATAATTAAACCAACCGCTTTTTATTTATTGCATGTTTGGTTGTTTGAGTTGCAACTACTAAAGATTTGAAGGTGTTTGATAATGACATGTGCTGAATTTCTTGAATATATGTTTTTCAAACTCATTTGGATTTGTCGTGGCTTGCTTTTCTTTATTTTTGTCATTTTCACTTAACAAATATAACGATTTTCGGTAATAAGGATAAACACCCCTTCCCAACAAAACATAAACAACATAAAAAGGTTTCACTTTAGTTTGATTAAAAAATGATATTATAAAAAAAGTCATTAATATTTATACTATATTTCATAATTATTAGTCAAAAGTTTTTTAGTTTTAAAAATAAAGTTGGATAAATTATCAATAGTTTTTACATATTTTATTGAATAATAATGTATATCCACATATCAATTGATAAATTATCTCCTAAGTCTATTAAAAATGTGACATATATCTTATTTGTACTTTCATTAAATATCATATTTGTTTTTTATTAAAATATTTTAATTGCTGATATTTTATTCTCATTTATCTTCTAAATCATTTAGTGTGTATAATATATGTGCACTACTACAGCTAGAATAGGTTCTTACTTAAATTGATTTTGAAATGTGCTTAATTTATAGCGAAAAAATATATGCACTGATAGTGTATGAATTTAATATTAATATGTTATCTATCATTCATAATTAGTCATCATTGACTCTTCAAGAAAAGTAATATAAATGAATGATGTACCGTGTGTGTATAAATCTTTACACTAATATTGTATAGATTTTTTTTTATTAGCAATTAAAATGGATTAGAATAAAAAGTATTAGGAAAACAAGTAATGCTCCTATCCATAACGACATTACATAGTACAACTCAAACAGCTCGAAGGGCTTCATACCCAATCCATAACGGTTAAAGGGAAATGAGAAAAACGAGCAGTAAGAAGATTCCAAGAACGAAGCTGAATAACAAAATTTACCTCATCTAGATGACAAGTAGAGTAGTCAAAGATTACCTTATTTCTAGCCAACCAAAGGGATCAAAGAGTAACAAACCAAATAGACATCTACTATTGATGAAATTTGTTCCCCTAACGCAAAGAGTACCAATGTGAAAGGAAGTTACTCTTGACACCAATAGAAATAACTGAACGAAGCTCGAACCAAGAGTAAATTGTTTGCCAAACACTATAAGAGAAAGGGCAAGAGAAGAACACATGGTCAACAAATTCTTCCAACAAACCACAGAAAACACAATCAATTACAGCTTTATCTCTAAGAACTCCACGCCTAGCCACATTCACAAGAGATAAATTATTTTGATAGATATTATACTCTAAAAACAAAAGTATAGTCTCTTGATTAAATGTAGGGCATACAAATTAGAGAATAAAGTATATCTTCCTATCATGAGATAATTTATCTCCTATATTTAGAAAAAGTATGACATGTGTACTATTTTGTTTAGTTTTAAAAATATTTTTGTAGAAAATGATTAAATATGACAAATGTCAAAATTTTAATGGCCGAAGGAGATAAGTTATTTTCTTATACCAAGAAATACTTTATTCTAAAAAAATATTCCTAACTTAAAATTATAGAATTAGGTTCTAGACCCTCCAATACTGGATTGTGTGTGCCATATGTCAATAGATTCATCCAATATTAGAGAAGATCTTGACCCAAAATTATAATATAAGGTGGCTTCTTGTCATGACCTTATATCATAAAAAGTTGTTCATACTATTACTACTTCTACTCAATAGTTCCTTGTTGGAGGACTAACTTATGCATCATTTACCATGAGATGAGATTCATGTCTTTACAAATATGATTAGTGTGGAAAACCATGAGGTCCCTGCTACACTTTACAAGCCAAGATGACTACTGATTTTTGTGTTTAATTTGTTCCTATATTGACCATATTCAGTGGCATAGAACTATGATTCGTATAACCAATAAGCATGGTTTTTGGTTGTATATACACATGGGATACCTTTTAAAAAGTGGAATGCATTAATATATCACTTGTTTCTAAATTTGATCCCATTGGCCCTTGGGAAATCACCATTTCCATGTGATTGTTTTAACTTTCCTTTGTCCTTGTCACTAACACATTCATTGTTCTGTGGCCAGAATCAAACAACATATTTGGTTGAACTTTGAATACTTCCACATGGAAAAGGATGTAAGATGCCAAGAGTAGAAATTAAATATGGATCATTAGATCTTATTTGAATGGTTAAAATTAAAAGATAAATATACCTAACTTTTTTAAGTAATCATATGAATAATAACTAATTTTTAATCATAATCATTCATGTGTGGTTGTAAAACCCAAATTTATCATTATGGCGGTTTTTATATGATAATTATTCTTATTTAAACATATATATATATATATATATATATAAAAGAGAATAATGTATCTCTTCATATCCTGAGATAACTTATCTCCTCTAGCCAGTAAAAATGTGACATGTGTGCTATTTTGTTTATTTTTATAAATATTTTTATAGAAAATGATGAAACATGACACATGTCATGATTTCACTGGCAGGAGAAGATATTCCATTCCCTATATATAATTGTATCATGTAATATTATCATCCTAATTTTGTTGCATTGTCACTCTAATTTATAGGTCAATCAATCACATATCACTCTTCTTTATTGTTTGTTTCCTTTTTGTGTGATGCTAATAATAAAGTCTATGGTGAATCAAAACCTTACAAGAGAGAATCATTAGTATGATTAAGAAGTTGGGAGCAGTTGACATGATAATGGGTTTGATAAATTAGAGAAGACTCTAAAAAGTTTATATTGAGAAGAGAGTATAGCCATTGAAACATGAAAGTAGTACTATTGATACCTTTTGTGTCAAGGGAAAATGTCCTTGAAAGTTTCATTCCCACCAAGAAAATAGTTGTGGATTGAGAGGCATGTAGGAGAATAAATCAATAAAGACAAGGACTTAGAGATTAAGAAATATACCTATATATTAAACTCTATATTAAAAGGTCATGGCAATAATAAAGGAAGATGGAATTTTTCTGTCCCAATGATACTTCCCTTTGGAACCCCATTACCCATCTAGGATTCTTTAGAGGGAAGAAACAAAAGCCATATCAATTTATATGTCTTTGATTGGAAGATAAATAAATCATGCATAATTAAGTAATTTGAGTGCTCCGTTGAAACTAGATTTTGATTCTAAAAAGCTTCACGTGGCCAGCACTTGTAATAAGTGCCCAAGTGACTTATGTACATAATTAGGTATATGTTATTTAGTTGTATTTTTTTGTTATGAAGATAGAAAATCCGAAAACTATACTAGCGCATTTTTAGGTATATACAATCTGTATAATCAAATAAAATTAAATCCTTACATTTATTTGGAGGAGCCTCCATTACATAAGTTCTCACTTCCATACCATGAGCCATATTTGATACTTGATTCGCCTCTCTATGGATTTGAGCATATTTGATTATCCAATCATTTTTCAACCACATTCTAATCAAGTTCACCAAATATGTATAAGGATGATATTGATCACATTCATTATTAACCAATGTGATAATTATTTGTGAATCACTCTCTAGAATTATTACACTTATGCCTTTACTTCATGCTAAAGATAGGGTGGAAAAATGCCCAAAAGTTCTCCTCATAATATGTTAAAAATTCCGAAGTTTTTGCAAGAGCCAAATATTCATTTCCCTAGGTCATTTCTATAAATTTCACCACATCCCGTCATGTCGGTAATACTTTTAACAGAACCATTCACATTACATTTGAACTAATTCGTTGGAGGGCAATTCCAACCACCAAAATCTCTATGTACACAGGACTAGTAAGAGGAAGAATTCTCATGATGTTACTATTCATAATTTCTATTACCCGCCTACTTGTATAGAATAAGACTTGCTGCACGTTAAATGCTTCACGTTTCAAAACCAAATTATTTTTCATTGTCCAAATCAACCAAAGCAGAGGCCAAAGTTCTAGGTCTGACTACTATTAACACTATTCCAAATCGTTGTGTTACCACTAATAGTTACAAACATTTGAATTTGTATCTCTCTTCTTAGAGAGTGTAACTGTTAGAAATTTTTATAATTTCTGATTAAGGTGGGCATCATATATTTGATACAATGATATCAGCTATTTATTTTGAGGGTTACATTATAAGTGATCTAATTACTGACACCTCATAGATTTCTAAAAGCTGATAACGGATACGGGCTTAATGAGTGGATACCCATCAAGTTAACCTATAGGGGACAATGATAACCCTATAAGTTAACGCATAAGGAAGGTTATGGTCCCCAATACACCAAATTTAAATAGTTTTCACCTCTCCACATCAGATAGAAAACGAAGGTCCCAAAAGGAATTAAGGATTTGGTTGAGGAATGTCATCATACCAAAATTCTCTCGAAAGATATATCAAAGGAATAGACTAGAGAACATGGATTCAGGGATTCAGGTATGACTTTATATGTTTTATATTATGTGTGAGAATCATGAGACTCAATATCCTAGGATTGGTATTTCACCAATCATCAGGAAATATCTAACAAGTGGGATCAAAACTTTAGGTTCTGAATTTTATGGTTCTCCATTAAAGATATTTTCCCCCAATTTTTTATGAACCCTAATTTTTTAAATTTCGGGATTTTCATGCTTCCGCTATTGGTAAAATTGGGTATTTAGGAATAACTTTTATTTGCTTCTACTGATGTGAATTATGAGTAATTTGTATTATGAGTTTTTGCAACATGTGTTGAAGTATATATTCAGATATGTATATGAACATTACATTAAATTTTATGACTCTGTTATGTAATATGTATATTATATATGCACTAATGTCTTAATATTGGACATTGACTTTTATTACTTCACAGTTTTTGCAATTGTTAAAGTATATGTATAAGGTATATATATATTATAGATGTGAGCAATATGTATTTCTTATACATTAGGGTAATATGCAATCTGAATATCTGCATATATGTTATATATATAATCATGGTTTGATCAAATATATTCATGTATATTTGAGGTTTTTGAATATTTTTTCAATTTTTTTTAATATGATTATTGCATAAAACATGTACCTACCATTATGAGAAATAAATATGTGATTTACCTTGTTTTAAGACACACACACACACACATATATATATATATATACATACATATACCCATATATACAAAGTAAGGAATGAGGATTACCTAAAGCTTGTTTGGAATGAGAAGAATGAAGATCATGTGATATTGTGGCACCCCAAATGAGAGAAACAAAGTGTGAGGATGGTTCCTAAGTATGGATTGATATATATGTAATATTTTTTTTTTGATTTGGAATTATATTGTGAGATTATATTTGTAAATCATAAAAGATATCAAATATGAAGGTTTTAATTCCAAGATTATATTTTTTTTATAATGGACTCATATTATTTTCTTTTTTGTCTCGTAATTATTTTTGAATTAATTGATGCAATATGTTGCCAAAGTAACCTCTATCGTGGAAATTGATTAAGATTACACAGATGAGTTTGAGATTATTTATGTGAATTGTGTTCAGCCCAAAGGAAGATACAATTTTGCAAAGTAATAACATACATGTGATGATAAATGAGTAACACTTATAAAGTTTTTTCCATGTGAATAATAGTCGGTCCAAAGAAAGACTATTGTTTAATCATGTATAAAATGATAATATTTTTTATGGAAAATTCAAAAGGATCATCATTGAAATTTGAAATGCAGTCATTGTGATGAGAATGATGCAATGCTACCAATATGCTATAATGAATATATGTATTTATTGTGGATATAAATAATATATGTTTTGAATTAAGTGTTGAATCAAACTCAACTAAATGGTTTTTTTTCTTTTGAAAAATAAAATTGTTTGACATTTTAAGTGAACCTATTAAATATGAAGTCGCTAAAGTGACATATTTTCTGAGAATTGTTCATAACAAATGTTAAATGCTAGTGTGTATTTGTATCCATGCGAGTATTAATCGGCCCAAAGGAAGACTATTATTTGGCCAGATTATATACACACATGTGATGGTAAACATGTGATTATTATAAGGTTGCATATGTGAATGATAAATCAGTCCAAAGAATGATTTATTATTTGACATGCATTATGATCAATGTTTGACCATTACAAACAAGAATATCATTAGTGATTGATATGAAATATCAAGACAATTGTATGTTTACATTTTATGCGAATAGTGATCGGATCAAAGGAAGATTATTATTTGGCCCAAATTACAAACATACTTGTAGGAATAAATATGTGATAATCATATGATTTTCTATGTGAATAATAAGTCGGTCCAAAGAAAGGCTTATTGTTTGACAGGACTGATTATCAATATTTGATTACTACATTGAGTATACCACTTACAAGTTAATATTTTTGTCCAAAGACTGAATATTAATGTTGTGCTAGGAAACTCGTGATGTACCCCATCATCATTTCAATTTAAGTATTAAAGTTGAATGTCAGTTTAATTGCAAGAATGATTGTAATTTATTTTGTTCTTTTACTAGTGCTGCAAATATTTATGCTCAAATTAAGAACATCTTATTGCTGAATGAGACAAACTTTATGGTCTATAAGGAAGTAGTAGAAATTATTCTTGACTGTATGGATTTAGATCTGACACTTTAGGTAGAAAAATCCATTTCTACTATGGAAATCCTCGATGGGGTTAAAATTGAGAAATTGGAAGACTTTAACTGGATGTTTCTAATGATCATGAAACACTCTATTCTAGGAGCGTTTCAGGGCTCTATTTCTGAGGGTCAGAGTACAATGAAGTTCCTTGAAGAAATAGAACAATTCTTTGCCAAGAATGAAAGGGCGAAGACGAGTAGCCTTTTGGCTAAACTCATCTCTATGAAATATAACGGCAAATGGAACATAAGGGAGTATATTATGGAGATATTTAATCTCGCATCAAAACTCAAGTCACTTAAGTTCGAGCTTGGTGATGAGTTGCTTGTGCACTTGGTTTTGATCTTGCTTCTTGCACACTTTGGGCAATTGAAAGTGAGTTATAATACTCGGATGTACTATGTGCAAGAGGAAGAGAGATTGTAGAGAGATAAGACTGAAAGTGATCACTTAGCTATGACCTCTCAAAATAAGATAAGAAAAGACAATAAGGATGAAGTGAAATGACTATTTGTGTTTTTTCCTTAGAGAATATGGAATTGTTCTCCGATACACTATGTCAAGCAAACCTAGCATGAAGGGTGTGGTTGAGCAATTAAACCAAACTCTTAAGGATATGGTAAGAAGTATGATTAGTCATTCTTCCTTGCCAGAGTCTCTTTGGGGAGAGCTTTAAAGACCATAGTTTACATCCTTAATAGGGTGTCAAGTAAAGCAGTTAACAAAACCGCATATGAGTTTTGGAGTAATAAAAGACCAATCTTAAAATAGTTGCACATTTGAGGCTTTCCAGTTAAGGCCCGACCTTATAGGCCGCATGAAAGGAAACTAGACTCAAGAACTGTTAGCTGTTGTTTTGTTTGCTATGTTGAATGCTCTCGGGGCTATAAATTTTATGATCCCACTTCAAGATTTTTTTGAGACGGGAAATGCAAGATTTCTTGAGGAAGTTGATTTTGGGAGGAAGAGAACATAAATAATGTTGTCTTTGAGGAAGAACTTATCAGTACTAGTGAACAAGTTCTTGTGCCTATTACCATTCAAGGAATAAATTCGGTAATAGGAGATAATATTCAGAATATTGTCCCTAATAATATTTCAGAACAAGACAACAATGAGGTTCTCCCTCAAGTACCTATAGAACAAATTCAACAATCTCAAGAAGTAGAAGTGTTATTAAGGAGATCCACTAGAGATAGGAGAAGTGTAATTCATGATAATTATATTATATTTCTTCAAGAACATGAGGATGACATTCGATTAACAGAAGATGATCCATTGAACTTCTTTCAAGCCATGAAAAGTTCTAACTCTATAAAGTGGGTCGATGCCATGAAGGATGAGATAAAGTCTATGCATGATAATGACGTTTGGGATCTTGTCGAATTACCTCAAGGTACGAAACCTATTGGATGCAAATGGATATTTAAAACCAAGAGGGATTCAAAGGGTAATATTGACAGATATAAAACTAGTCTAGATGTTAAAGGCTCCACTTAGAAAAAATGCATTGATTATAGAGAAACCTTCTTTCCATTATCTTCGAAGGATTCTTTTAGAATAATATTGTCACTAGTAGCTCATTTTGATTTAGAGCTACATCACATGGATGTTAAGAGTGTGTTTCCAAAATTGTGACATTAAGGAAACAATTTATATTGTGCAATCAGCAAACTTTGTGTCAGTTGGCTCAAAGTCAATGGTATGCGAATTAAAGAAATCCATCTATGGGCTAAATAAGCTTCTCGTTAATGGAATCACAAATTTCATCAAGTTATTACCTCGTATGATTTTGAGGCAAATAATGTTGATAATTGTGTGTACCATAGGTCAGTGGGAGTAAATTTATATTCCTGGTATTATATGTCGATGATATACTGCTTGCTAGCAGTGATATGGGACTATTGCATGAGACCAAGAGATTTCTAACGAAGAATTTCGAAATGAAAGATCTTGGGGAAGCTTCTTTTGTATTAGGAATTCGGATACTGAGAGATCGCTCTCAAGGTATCCTAAGGTTATCACAAGAAAGCTATATAGATAAAGTCCTAGACAGATTTGGCATGAAAGACAGTATGGGATACCCCTACAGCTAAGGGAGACAAATTTAGTCTCGAATAGTGCCCCAATAATGACCTTGAAAGATACGAGATGCATAAGATTCCTTATACATCTATAGTAGGAAGTCTAATGTATGCTCATGTTTGCACATGTCCCGACATAATATTTGTTGTGGGAGTTTTGGGCAGATATTTGAGTAATCATGTAATGCATCATTGGAAGGCAGTCAAACGTGTTATGCGTTACTTGAAGAGAACAAAGGAGTGCATGCTCACTTATCGGAGGTCTGAGAATGTAGAGATTATTGGATACTCTGACTCCGAATTTGTTGGATGTCTAGACAGTAGACAATCCACCTCTGGATATGTTTTTGTATTGGCTGGAGGTGCTATCTCTTGGAAGCCTCCAAAACAGACACTCATAGCCCCTTCAACCATGGCTGCGGAGTTCATGGCTTTGTTTGAGACATTATGCATAATAAAGTTGATGGTTTATTGTTCTATTTTGAACCTATATATTGTAACTATTGTGTTGCAATTAAGGACTTTGGATTGATCTCACTAAAGAATAAAGAAGGACTAGTTGGAAATAGACATGTATGAGATCACATTGCATGAAATTTCCATGTCACTCATCCATATTTGATCTATGTCATTGAGTATATTAATATAGTGATCATCGTGGTCGTGTCACGCTTGCATGTGATGATAGTCGCAGTGGTTCCATAGTTGATATATGAATTGGACCAGATTGTATTAAGGAGAAATCTAAATGTAATTAGCATATGGATGCGCGCCTAAAGAACATGTTATATAATTGTATCGGGAAGATATGAAGCCCAACTGGGAGATTGTTAGAAATTTATAATTTATAATTAAGGTGGGTATCATATATTTGGTACAATGATATCAACTATTTATTTTAGGAGTTACATTATAAGTGATCTAATTACTAACAAACCATAGATTTCTAAAAGCTGATAACGGATATGAGCTTAATGAGTGGATACTCATCAGGTTAACCTATAGGGGATAATGGGAACCCTATACGTTAACGCATAAGGAAGGTTATGGCCCCAATACACCAAATCATAAATAATTTTCACCTCTCCCCATCAGAGAGAAAATAAAGGTCCCAAAATGAATTAAGGATTTGATTGAGGAAGACCATCATACCAAAACTCTCTCGAAAGGTATATCAAAGGAGTAGACTAGAGAACATGGATTCAGATATGACTTTATATGTTTTATATTATGTGTGAGAATCATGAGATTCAAGATCCTAGGATTGGCATTTCACCAATCATCAGGAAATATCTATCAGTAATATCTTAGGATCGTTTATATAAAAATTTATATACAATTACTACATTATATATCATTCATTTGTATTACTTAAATTTGAAAGTTAATAATAATTAAATTTTAATGATGGATAAGGCAATAACGATATAAAAAAGTTTTATGCTTTCACTACATACATATTTTTCTCTTTAATAAAACTTCAATTTTGCTGATAAAAATAAATGGCCATATCTGATCAAAGGCCTACTGTCAGTGGCCTAAAATAAAATTAAAATATCAATTACTGAAAATAGTACCAGCTAAAAGCACAAATTCTAAATGGTTTCTTCATTCTAAGATGGTCAAGAGAGCAACACAGAGTGACTATACCAAACCAAAAGAAAAACAAGGTGAAGCTAATTGTAATATAGTCAAAAGTGGCAACTATATAAATATGAGGTGATGTGTATTTATATATGTGTCTACCATTATTGAAATGAATGTACAACCATTCTCTCTAATTCAAATCACAGGTATAATCTGCTAACAAAACATGCCACAAAGATAGTTGATAATGCACTACGCAATTATCATTCAACCAACAGAACCCTATATAGCAACATTAGTGGCTAGGAACCAAACTTATTTGAACTAGTTGACAAGGATAACACATACAATGCAACAATATGATAAGGCTCAAGAATTATTAGAGAAGTCCAAATGAACCCACTTAAATACAATGTAACAATATGATAGGGCCAAGAATTATTAGAGAAGCCCAAATGAACTTACTAAAAGCCCTGCTGGAAGGATATGAAGGAAGTATTGAATTTTTTATATAAAAAATTGATTTGCTCTAAAAAATAATAATCTCCTTACTGCTTCCTAACAAATAGTAGCTGTAGCAGTAAAAAAAATACTAATATACAAATTGTTAGTTATGGTCTTTCACTACACCGTGGAGACTCTGAATTATGTTTGGTTACATGCATTAATTTCGGTGGTATTAAAGGCATATAGAAGAAATTCGATTTGTCAATGTGAGAAAGGTAAAGTTGGTATTTTATGAAAATTTTGGTTTTTCAATTCCAAAATAATTCTGATATTTTTTTAAATGGCGAGAATTAAGATTTGTTTTACGACAAATTCACTTTCTATATGCCGATATATTGCCTTAAGTATGGGACTCGGGTTAGATCAGTTGGGGTAGGTATCCCGATATATATCAATATTAATGTATAACATTTTTTAATGCAATGCTATATCTATAAATAAATTGTGTAATAAAAAGTGTATTATTAATACTATGTGTACATATGTTTATTAAATTATTAAAACATTTTCTAGGTTAATAATTCATAATTCAAACACCGGTACAACTACAACAAGGCGACAACAATGGTGTTTTCTTAAGATATATTCAACTCCTAGAAAATTAAAACTATATATGCAATTCGGGAGTAGATTACACTCAATCCAATTAGGAGGTAAGGAAAGAATAAAGAAAGAAAAAAGCCAAATGACTTGAGTCATCGAGTCAAGGTCCATGCGCCAAGCTTGGCTAGATTACCGAGTCATCATGCCTATGCTCATGCATCGTGACCGAGGAGCATGCGTCAAGCTGCACCAAATGTTGCACTAGATGCATATGTCCACGCATTGTGACTGAGAAGCATGCGCCAAGCTGCATAGTGGCTGGCCGGGATAGACAGACACCAAATATGCCACATGAAACCAGGATTGACCAAGACAGGCAGGCGCCAGGAATGGAAACTAGTCGAGATAGCCTGACCAGGATTGGCTGAGGGGAGCATGCACTAGACATGAAATCTGACTGAGACAACTTACCCCACATGACTGAGACAAAAATAACCTCACCAGGCCATGTGACCGAGGTTTTGGCTTCAAAGCCTTGGTCACACCATAACCAACAAGCAGGACCACACTAGAGTCAACAAGGGCTAGCCATACTAGAGTCAACAAGGCAGGCCACACACTAGGGCCAGGAACATACTTTGGGTGATACAAGCCTAGATTACTTAGACTCTAAGCAACCCAACTAAAATTCATTCATTTGTATTTTAACATGTGTATTTTATTAATTTGAAGGTTGTGTAGATAGTTTGTTATATGTTTTTAATTGTATAAATATGATTAGCATTCTCTTTATGATTCAATCAATTCATCAATAATATAGAGACTTCATTTTCACTTTATCTCTTTCAATATTCATCTTCACTATTTTGTTCAATCAATGTATTATTCACTTAAATTCTTCTCTCAAGAAAGTATCTTGATATTCTTTTATGGTATTAGAGCTCTTTTCATAAAGAGCTCTGTTGCACACAAGATGTCTTCATCACTTTCTTCTACAATTCCATCAATCTCACAAATGGACATCGCATCCTTCAGATAATCCAAGCATTGCATTGATTTCACATCTTTTCAATGGTCAAAATTATCACCAATGGAGTAGATCTATAAGGATGAGCCTCATCTCCAAATAAAAAATTCATTTTGTTGATGGCATCATTCAAATGCCATCAAAGGAAGATCCATGTTTCAGGGCTTGGGAATGGGCAAACAATATAGTTACATCTTGGATTATAAGATCAATTTTTCCTTCAATCTCTCAAAGTATCTTATGGATTGACAAAACATATGAAGTATGGAAGAACTAAAAGAAAGATTTTCTCAAGGGAACCTTTTCAGAATTGCAGACTTACAAGAATCCATAGCTAACTACAAGCAACATGATCTCAGTGTGAGCATATATTACACTAAGATGAAAATACTTTGAGATGAATTAGAGATCTTTAGACCTCTTCCTAAGTGCAAATGTGGCAGTGGAAGATTCATAAACGAAGACAAGTTTATCAGATTTTTGAAAGGCTTGAATGACTCATATTCAAGTGTGTGAACACCCATTTTTGTCCGGCCCATAAAAACTCAAAACTTTTTAAATAAAAAATAATAGAATTCTGAAGATGATTTTTTAAAAATAATAATAAAAATGTTATGTTAAGGTTCCTAAATCTAAATGATTAGGTTAACCAAAATAACAAAGTCAAAATAAAAAGGTCAAACTAGTTATGATAAGGTTCCTAAATCTAAGTGATTAGGTTAACCAAAATTCAAATTTAAAGTAACTAAATTCTCAAAAAAATGATTTTGTCAAAATTATTCTAATAATAATAATAATCATAATAATAATAAATAATAATAAAGAAAAATAAAAGGTGAATGAATTAAAGATTTAATTGGATTATCAAATAAATTAAAGATTTGAAATATGTAATTTGAATCGTATCATATCAATTTGATTATATTGTGTGAATCACCTTGATAAAAAAAGTAAATCATTAAGGATTCAAAAATCAAATTAGAGATTGCACTCTAAAAAACACAAATCATATCAAATTGATTGCATCCCAATATGAGTAAGGTAAGAATCACAATCATATCAGAAAAATGATATGGAGATTCGGTATCAAATATCTTTCGTGATTTAAAAAGATTATCTTCACATGTCATTAAGTAATGCAATAATATTAAAATGGTTTAGAATCGATTAAAAATATTATCTAAAAAAAAGATTTCTAATTTTATGTTTTGTAGAGCCAAATAATTATTTTTACTCATCACGGGTATTACAACAATTTTGGGCTTTAGAAAAATTATTAATCACTCGGGCTATTAACACTCAATTTGAACTTTTAATTTTTAAAAAATTTTAAATTTGAATTTTTTGTATTAAATGTCATAATTAGGAAAACCCTGATTTTTTGGATATGAATTAAATGGAAATCTGATTTTTTTTCTTTAACTCCCTCGAAGCCATAATAACGAGAATCAGAATTTGAATTTCAATTAATAAAAACAATCAGATTCCACATTTAATCTTTCAAAGAAATTAAATGAAAAGTTTTGTATATGTTAATATATTTAGGCTATAAATAGTAGCATACGCCAAAGAGGAAGGGGTTCCACAAAAATCATCCTACAAAAAAAACTAAAAAGAAAAAGAATTTCTACACAAAAGAATCACTAAAAAAAAGCACTGTCGTTATGCCAAAACACACAAAAGTGAGAAATGAGCGAGAATTAGCCACGGAGTGATCCAGTGGGTGCAAGGCTACTGGACATTTTGTGCAACCATCCCCAAATAGTATCTCAAACGTCCAATCCATGGACTAATCCTCATCATGCGTTGACTATAGGCTTGACCAATCAAGGGGCGAGTGCACACCAGATTACTGCCCCATTTGAGACATATAATCATGTGCAGGCGAGTGCACACCGGAACCTGTGCATCCTTCCACTCCATCCAACCAGAGACAACCATGTGGCCTCCTCCTTGCTGAACCATCATTAAGCCAATGTGAAGTGACACGTCAACAAGCTTACATGGTCTCACCTACACATGATCACAACTCTCCCATGTTTGTTTTTTTTCCTTCTTTTTTGCATTATGTGTCTACTTATATATTATAAAATCAACACCATTTAGTAAGTAAAAGTGCTATTTTTAAATATCTAACAAAGACTAATCTAGAAATAAAAACATATTTTTTTTAACAAATAAATAGTATTTTTGGATAAATATCAATAACTAAAAATCAACAAAAGTAGCAATAAAGTAACAACTTTTTTTTCTTAAAACACTTTATTTTTTATTTTTCTTTCTAATTTCATAATCAAAGATGGAGAGAAGGTCGTCCTGGAAGTCTCTTTCTTCTCAAATTATCTTCGAAAGGTCGCACTATGCTGCATCCATTCAACCGATTAAATCTTAAAATCGATTAAATTATATTTTCTTAATTAAATAAATGACAAAAATTAACCAAATAAAAAACTTTTTACCAATAAATTAGCATGCAAAACAAACATTTTTGACTGAAAAATATATTTTCCTTAATTAAAATACTCTCATCCAACAAACCTTTATCTATCTAAAGAATAACATAAGCTTTGATTCCCTTAATTGGGATACGTAGGACCAAGGTACATCTTGTTAGGCTTAACTAAAAAAAAATAGTTTTTCTCATTTAAATTAATTAATTAACTAGATAATGTAATAATAAAAAATAATAATAATAAAGTCATATATTTTAGTGAAAGGTACTGCCTACGGTAGGCGGGTAGGGTGTTAATACTTTTCTTATCTTGTAACCGACTCCCGAACTTGGATATTAAAAATTCAAAAGCCCAAGGTAATTGGGCTTAAAAGATTTTTCTACATTTTTAACTATAAAATATAGTGGCGACTCTAAATAAGTCGTGCAGCTGAAAATCAGGACGTGACAAAGTGTAAGATCACAAATCATGTTGATGGAATCCATTCGAAACGTGAATAAAGTGTTTTCCTTAATAATTCAGCAAGAGAGGCAATTATATCGTCATGAATCAGATGCAAAGACCATGAATGTTGGAACAAATTGGAAGAATACTGGAGTGTATGGAATGGATGCAACTCAGAACAATAAAAGACTTGTCAAGGGAAATTCGACCTCATATGGCAAAGGGTCTTAGAACAAATCTACAAGCTCAAGCAAATACTACATTCACCGCAAGAAACCAAGGTATACCAGTGAAACTTGTTTTAGGATACATGGTTTCCCTCCTAATTTTCAGTTCACCAAAAATCAACAAGCTAACTCTGCCACCTATGGACATGACCATGGTCAACAAAAGGAGGATGTCATTGTTTTCGGATTGACTAAGGAATAATACCAAGGTCTTGTCAATATGCTACGACAACAAAATAGTCAAAAGAATGACTCATCCAATGTTGAATATACGGTCAACACCTTGTCTACAACATCCTTGCCCGAAGATCAACATGGTGAAGGTAATTCTAAACCTCAATGGGTATTAGACAATGATACCACTGATCATATTGTATATAAGATATCTTATTATTGTACTTATTACAAAATCAGACCAGTTAGGATTAGATTACCTAATGGTCATGAAGTCTTGGCCAAAATCTCAGGAACCATACCTATTTCCGAGAACCGAACCATCCATGATGTTCTATATCTTCCCTCATTTTCTTAAAACTTACTATCTATACCTAAGCTAACATCACAATCCTCCTCTACTTTATCCTTTGATGCATCTTGTTGGAAAATACAAGATAAGAATTGCTTGAAGATGATTGACATAGCTAGGATATCAAATGGATTATATATGTTCCAAGGAGCTAACTTTGATCACAATGTAAACTTTTCAATTACCAATTCTTCTATTGTACCTAAGTCTAGTCTTTGGCATTTTAGATTAGCTCATCCCTCCCGATCTTGTATGGATGTCATTAAGGCTAAACTTCCTTTTATCACATTTAATAAAGATCACATATGTGACATTTGTCATCAAGCTAAACAAAATAAGCTTCTTTTTCCTTTAAGCAACACTTATTCTAAAACCAATTTTGATTTAGTCCATGTTGATATTTGGGGACATTTTCCCATAGCATCTAAACATGAATACAAATATTTCTTAACCATGGTAGATGACAATAGTAGATACACATGGATCACCATCATGAAAAGCAAAGCAAAAGCACTTACAGCTCTGCAACACTTTATTGATATGATTCATACTCAATATTCTACTGCCATAAAGATAGTCATAAGTGATAATGGCCTTGAATATCTTTTGAAAAACTTTTATGCCAATAAAGGGATCATACACCAGACTTCTTGTGTCTATACACCACAACAAAATGTTATTGTGGAAAGAAAGCACGAACATATCTTGAATATAGCAAGAGCTCTACTAATTCAAAGTAATCTTCCCAATTTTTATTGGTCTTATGCCATCAAACATGTTACCCGCATAATCAATACCTTACTTACACCTACTCTGGGTAACCAATCTCCATATGATACATTACATGAGACACAGTTTAACTTCCAAAATCTAAGAGTTTTTGGCTACCTTTGTTATACTAGTACCCACAATCACCTTAGGGATAAGTTTGATCCTAGATCATCTAGATGTGTCTTCATTGTAACGCCCTGAAAATGACTCCAAAAAATCTTGCTCAAAAATGGGTATTTTTTTTATAATGATGCCATATAAAATTTATTTCCTTATATTCGTTTCATTTTCGGAACATCACTTTAAGTAACATACAATGCGGAAAATTAAAAACACCATTACCTAAAGGTAATAAAAATATAACTCAATATAACTTTGAATCATACTTCATTAGAATATCATGAAATGTTGGTATAAAGTACAAGGCGAAACCTAATCGTTGCCCAAATAAAACTACTCCAAAATAAATACCCTACACATGTACCCTAATCAAAAAGCACAAGGACCTATGTAGGTATAACTGTTTCCCTCAATCCACCATGCACCCTCTTGGGACATCGAAAAGCGGTAACTCAGAATCCTGGCAGAATGATCCATCTGAACGAAACGCGAATAGAAGACAAACAAAAAGAAAAAGGAGTAAAACATCCAATGAATATTACTCATTGACGGCATGGAATTACAAATATCACATTCAGACAGACACGCATAATAAACACAATATATACATCACGTATAAAAAGGCACAATGATGAATGATGTTATAATCTCATATTATGAGGATCAAAGTCCACAATCTCAATGTATGAATGTTATGCTTGTTTCATCTATCCTTCCACCAATATCCTCCCAATATACTATTCAGAAATAACTAAGAGTACAAGTCTCATAACAAGTCGATTTGAATGCACCAAAATTATTCCTCGCAAGGATATATGATCGATCTGTTCCGAAGAACTGTCCATTTCAGGATGGTGTCGTATCAAACACTTTCTGGGCATCCCTCTCATTGATCATGATTGCATAGAGGGATTGTCAGAGATCGTCT